>NC_031780.1:4731301-4823933 GCF_001522545.3 Parus major
GGATGCGTCCCGAGGGTGCTGAGCGCCATCCAGAAGGTGCCGGATGCGTCCCGAGGGTGCTGAGCGCCATCCAGAAGGTGCCGGATTTGTCCCGAGGGTGCTGAGCACCTTCCAGAGGGTGCAGGACGCAACCCGAGGGTGCTGAGCGCCTTCTGGAAGGTCCTGGATCTGTCCCGAGGGTGCTGAGTGTTGAGGGCTTTTGCAGGTGTGCTTAGCTTACAGCCTCTTTACAGTGCATGCTGTCCCTAACAGTAGACTGCCAAAGAAAAGAAGGTGATAAGTATTCCTGCTTGTTGAGCAAGAACAAGGATCAAACAAAGGTCTGCAAGCATCTAGTAATTTGTTTTAAGATAAGGATAGTAACGTGTTTAGAGAAGAACGAAAACAGTGTTATAAACTAGAGCTAGTTTATAACAAAAGTACATTTCATTTTTATTTTTTTTAAGAAAACGGGGGAGATTGATGCCCTAAAAGCATTTAATTAGTGTAATTCATTAACTTTAAGGAGAGAAGTGTCTGTGTTTTGTTGGCAAGTTCAAAAAGGTCACCTGTTCATCTGACCAGACTGTGGGCCTTTGAACACATGAGATCCACTGCGTGCAGCTTCCCTGGAACAGTTAATGGGCACAGGTATTTATAGTGACCCACGGTGACAAGCTGCACTGAATACTCGTGTATTAGCACAATCTAAGGCTGCTGCCTTAGAAGCCTCTCACAATTAGTAAAGAGAGTAAAATTTATCGTAGTTATTAAAATAGCTGATTCCAAATACCGTATTTTGTGTATGAAGCATTATAAAGAGTATTATAGCGATAATGAATCTTTGTGTTTTGATGCCGTTTGTAACGAATCAAAGACTAGAAACTTGAGCTAATTTTTATGTTACATAAGCCAATTGAACTAATAATCCTGCCTTTTGTTTGCACCTGACAGCAGCTACTGATCCTTTTCGCACCTGTTTAGTTGAAACTCCTGAGTATAACCTTAGCGATTTTAATAGTTGGGCCACCAACAATTGTTCTACTGCTAAAAACACTAGTCATTGTACTGCCATGCTATTAGCAAGCTTAACTAAATCTTGCCATGAGATCCTTAAGAAATAAATTTACCTCGTAGCAAGCGATTCCACCCCAATGAGACTAGATGTGTAAAATTTAGACATTAGAACCTTACTGGGCGTAAAATGCTTTAGCTTACCCCAAAACAACGCGAATTAACAGATGCAACGTTTTTGTGTCGACGTCAATCCTATGACTGAGATAGTTCTCATGTTCATATTTTCATAAATGACTCTGCAAAAGCTTTACCCCCGAGAGTTTACCTTATTTGTGGAGATTGTGCATGGCAAGGTATTTCGAGATATGCTCAAGGAAGTCCATACTATTTAAGAGACATTTGTCATCCAGATTGCCAAAATGAAGACCTGTAAAATCCTAGCTCTGCTTTGTCTTTAATATTGTTCTACTTTGTATTTATGTGCTGAAATCACTGTGGGGCTGGGATATTGACTGGGGGTGGGCTTCTAGGCCCTAGGGTGGGAGCTGAAATGTTGCCGAGCTGGAGGCAAGAGGAAGATCCTGCTCCTTGAACCTGGGGAAGTTTCAGCCAGCAGCTACTTTAAAAGAGCCAAAATAATATAAAAGCACAATTTAAAACCCCTGAGCCACAAACCCTGTAACCCACAGCATTCAGTGGCAGAGGTACAGAACACTTTATGTAATTAGATTCCAGGTACAAAGAGCTCTGCTTTTCACAAAATTTCAGTTATCTTCTGAACAACAACAACAAAAAGCTATTGTTTCTTCTTGTTCTGTTTCATCTCCTTGTTTGAATATAAATCCAAAGAGAGTTCCTCCTTCTCAGACAGCTCTTTTTTTCTCCTTCTTTAATATGCAGAATAAACAATATAAAGTGGAAATAAGTGAGGTATAAATAAAGGAAAAATATCTGTCTTATGACTGCTCTGTCTCAAAACTTTCATCTGTAGTTGGGTAAAAGATTCATTTTGGAGAGGAAGGTGATGGTTGGAATGAGGTTAGGTGGGATAAATGTGTAATTCTATTGTTATATTTAGTATTGCAGTATCTGCGAGCCAAGAGAAAGGTAGCAGGGTACAGATATGCAAAAGAGGAATATTTAAGTGTTGTTGGTCCCTCTTTGAGGAGAGACCATATGAGTGAATGAGGTCAACAGAAGGGTAAAAATAGACAGTGTGAAAAAGGGGTGGAGTGACAAGAACCCCTTGCAACGTGTCCACAGGGTGTGAAGGGAGAAGAAAGAGGAAGAACAGACCACTGAATGGAGCTCTAAAAAAAAGGGCAAGGAGGAAGCCCACAGTATAAACTGTACCAATCTGAGTTTTAGAGAGAGATGGTTAATTTGTGATGTCGAAGATACCAGTGGGAGTGTGTAGAAATTTGGAGAAGACAGTGTTGTGTCTTGAATTTACAAAGGTCAGCAGTGATGCCTGGGACAGCTGTTTTAGCAGAAGCTTGAAACTACATTTCTGTAGACATGAGGTGGAGACTCACAGCAGCTTCCTGAGTGAAGAGATTCCCATTTTTAACCTTCTTTGCCTTTAACAAGTTATGATCATTTCATGTCTTGCAACAGACACCCTCCAGCTTTTCATTAAGTGACTAATATTCTTGCACTTTATACAGTCATAAATAATGTGTTAGACATGACCATTCCTGGCAGAGCTCCAAGTTCTTTTCCACAAAGAAACATTTGTTTGCCTTCTACCTAATAATAATCAAAGCGATGAAGACACTGCTGTAGTATTTTTGAAGTATTTGGGGTGTTTACTGCAATGTAATACATTCACTGCTCATTGCATTCTCCAGATAATTTATTTTAAGGACACACCAGCCTCTTTCCTGAACTCCCTTCCTCCATTCACCTTTCACTTTGAGAAGAATCCTTTCCAAAGTAATCAGCTGGATCTGACCCAAGCACAAATATGCTAAATTATGCCATTGTTCTGTTTTCCTGAAGTATTTTTTCCACTCCTCACCCCCTTGTTTAACACAAACTCATTTGATCCTGTTCCTTTGGCTTTGTAGTACATAGCACATACATTTAGTGTAGCCTTGTAATTATTTCTGTGTATTTAATTTCAGTATCACTTTTTGTCATTTGTTTTCATAAACTTTTAAACAGTTTCAAACTTGTAATGTTTTCAAAGCTCATGCTTTCCATGTTTCTGGTGCCTGAAATGACACCTTAGTATATCTACATCCACATATGCAATTAAACATCTTCACTTAGAAAGTGGTTTAAGATGGGAGAAAAGTAGTATGGAAAACTTGTCATTCATAGACACCATGGTAATTCCCTCCATTTATATTAGAGAAGAACAGTTCATGGAGGCAGTGATGATTTTAAATATTTTTTCTTAAATAAATGAAAAGCTACTATTGCTCTAGAACATAGAATGTGACCACTGGTTGTTGTTGCACACCTGTGTTCTGCCTGCTGTGGATGAAAGGTCTTGAGAAGTAAAAAGTGTGTGAAAACAGTTTAGATCCCTGGATCTTTGATTCTTTAAGGTTACCAGTGCACTGAATGGGATTGAAAATATTCTCCATAAGCAGAGAGAAAATTTAGGAAAGTAGATGATGAATGATTTCTTACGGTGATACAACCATTAAAGTCTGTCTGTTTCTTGGACAATAACAGATCAAATTGGGTTTGTTCCCTGGGAAAAGGGACCAGTCTGTTGGGTTGCATCAACCAGAATTATCAAATAAAACTCCAGGTGAAATTCCACCAGGAAGGCAGCTTATCCTCTTTTTCTGGTATGTGTGAGAATTATGACTGGAACACTGCTTCAGTTTTTGCCTTAAGCATCTTGATTTTTATTTATTTATTTTTTTATTAATATGCAAAAATTTTCTAAGATATAGGAGAAATACAGATTCCGTTTGATATTTGAATATGTATGAGAAAGAGAAGGCTATCATAGGGGCCATCTTCATATAAGAGAGTCTTATTCACAGGAAATTGGGAGCACAGTTCAAAGAATATATTTAGGCAGGCAGCATTGAAGCAGCCAGAAGAGGATGTGTGATGAGAGAGTACTGCACTCATAATAAATAGAAATACAATGCTACTGCACACAGTAATGACATGGAAAACAGTATGGAACTATCTTCCACTGAGATGGAGATAATGAAGCAGAGATAACGTAGGATTTAAGCTTGAGATACAAACTGTGCCTTCAGAATCCAAAGGTTTTTCATTAAGTATCTTGGATACAGAGAGCCTTTGAGTTACTGCCTCTTCCTTGAATGGTATAGTAAAAATTAATACCAAATTAATTGCAGAGAAAATGATTCTTCTTATTTTGTCTTATAATGAGGAATCTCAAAAATTATTTCCCATCCTAGATGGAAAACTTCTAATTTTTATTCAATGCTATTCTATAAAGAATAAATGAAGAAAAATGTTGATAGAATTTTATGGTCGGTTTGCTACCAATTAATTTAAAGTACTGGTTTACTGTGCATTCTCCAGGTTTTCAGTTCTAAATTTCCTTTTCCCCAATACCTGTTTCTGGAAATTTGAATGATTGCTGGAATTTGGCAAGAGCAATTGTGCAATCACATTTTTCAAACTAGGTGGTAAAAATTTTATTTTGTGGAAGACAAAGCAGAGTATGAGTTTGTTTCAGAAAGGCTTACTTCTGCCACTAAATATCATGATATTTGTACAAAAATAGCAAAACATCCTGAAGAGAGACATGCATAAACCTTTGTGCACATAAAGAGAACCTGATTTTCATCTGGGGGTCCATATAGAGGACTGGGAATCCCAAAGTCATTAAAATGCCATAAAAGGTCTGGCTTTGAATACCATTCTGGCTCCTCTAGAGCCAGAAGAAGGAGGAAGATGAGCAGGGCAGGACTTGCAAAATGTTGATCCCCAAATCTGTGCGTTATGGTTCAAGCACCAAGCTCTTCATTGGCACATTCTTCCTCTTTCAGCTGAAATGAAGCATGGAAGAGCTGAAGACAGGTCTGGGGTTCTTGAGTGCTCTGATCTCCAGGAACCTTTCATCATGTTCCTTTCCTGCTTTTTTTCTTCCTTTTGGGAGGAAAAAAGCTTCTTAATTAATATAGTGGATTTCTGCTTCCACATGGAGATTTTGTGTCATAGAGCTCATATTTCTAAGGGAATAAACCTGAACAAGAAGGAAGCAAAGACTTATGTATCCCTCTTGTGACAAAGGCTAAGTACTATGGACTTAAAGGGTAGAAACCCACTAAACTAGAATAACTTCCAGTTGGTTAAAATAGAACTTTTCCCCTCAAGAATAATTCTGAATCTGGTCTGTTCAGCAGACCCTTTTTTAACATTAATTCATGTTTTGTATTTGCGTAAGTAGGACTTGTCTGTTCTGGTGTTGGATGTCCCAGGCTCTGAAGGTTCTCACTTTAGTTGGAGAAACAGAGAAAAGCAATAAAATTATCAGGTATGTCTCTCCTTTAATTCAGCTGTGGAAAAACTGAGTTGTTCCATCAATCTGAGTGACAGCTTTGGACAAGAAATTATCATGTTTATTTTACTCACAGTCATCTTCCTCATTGTTAAAGGACAGGCAAGGAGATATTGTTTTGCCGATGGTAATGTTCATGGCAACACAGAAAATTAGCTTTAAGTAGGTGTATTTCTGAAATGTATGTTTTTCAGTCCCTGACAGGGATTGGGAAGTATTTGCTGTTATGGGTTTAGTTGCTAGTTAACATATTTTTGTGTTTTATTCTTGGGACCTGTTTCACAGATGCCTGTGGCTCATCAACAAGTGCTCTGTGCATGTTTTGCATGGTAAAATTTGGTACAAAAATTAGGCTTCTATACAAACTCCCATTTGTCATGTTTTTTGAAATGAGAACAGAGCCGTGCTTCTTAAAGTTGTCGTGTTTGCAAATGGTTAAAATTAATTTATTCTACACAGAAATAGAATGAAAACAGGTAGAAATCCTCTTCACTTACTCCTTCTGTTGAGTTGTCCATTAAGGATGGCACATTAAGCAACGAAGGAATGTGCTATTTGTTGTTTCTTTCCTGTTAACATAAGGCAGTTATTCTTGGCTGGAATTTTGAAAAAGAAGTGGCATTTCTGGGGAATTATTCCTAACTTGATACTCAGTGCCCCTGAAACTATACTTTTCATGCAATCTCCTGCATTTTCTAAACTCAGTTTTGGCCCTTTCTTCTTTCTTTTTGTTTCTCCATTTCTGTGTATAAACATAAACACAAATTAGGATAATAAGTAGTGTTTGATATGAATATGTGCAGCATAAAACTTTCTCTCTTGCTTGACCCTTTAAGGATTGGATACCCCACTCCTGATGTTGTCGCTGAAGATATGTAGGGTAATGTGATCCAGTTTGGTTTCCAAGTTGAAAGCAGTGAGCTGTGAAGTTCCCCTCGCTGCTTTTTCTTCTGATGTTTTGCTGTGATTCTGGAGGAGGAGGACTGGGACCCCTTTTTGGACAACACCACAATTCCCTGAAGGCGAGTTTTTGCCTTCCCCTCCAATGTGTGCACATTTTACCGGTTTATTAACCTTTAAGACAGACAGAACTTTTCCTGAGCAATTGTGCTCGTGGTGCGTAACGGTGGAGGCCAACCTGTGTAACCTCCCTTTTCTAGGAATGAAACTCTAATGAGCGTTGGGTCATTTGTCCTGGCTGTTTGTCTTGGTGCTGTTGCTTCTGGCAGCGATGTAATACTGATTAGAGCATCCATGGAGGCACAGGGTGGTGATCAGTGTAAGCTTCTGTCGCTGCTGAGGGCACAATGTGTGTGGCTGTGTTTTGCCTCTGTGCCAGGCTCTCCTCTAACACACTTCCAGACTTGTGGGACACCAAGCTGGGTAAGCTGTTTTCCTTGGGTAGTTGTTCATCATACCTAATTTTCTCCCTACTTTTCTCTGAGCTGGCAGTGATTCCAGAGGCAGCAAAGCAGCTCATTGGCAATCATCCAGGAAGTATTGCTTTGTTTTCTTTATTAAACCATGAGTTTAGAACACAGAGACTGGAATGGGCTTAGTTCTAGTAAGTTAGAACAGCCTAGAGGGCTTTCTGTGCTACCCCAACTGTCTCCTGTGTACCACTGGTAACATCCCTACTGCAGTGTAAATCACTGGGTAACTCAGCACACCTTTTATTTAGCTGAATATAAATAAACAGCAGGATACTTGAAAGAAATAACACTCCAGAGAAAACACAGTCCTAGTGCAATTAGAGCATTTCTATTTAGATAATTGCTCACAGAAATTATAAGCTTGGATCTAATCCTCAAAGGATACAGAAAATTGGCAGTTCCGGGATGATCTGCTTCTTTCACTCTTTTCCTCCCCTTAATGCCTTAATATCTTTGTTTCTCAGACTCTAAATGCTGATTTTTTTGAGCCTTCTTTCCTACAATACTGAGAGTGATACTGCAAGTGACAAAATAGCAAAGGATGCCCTAGAGATAATCTAAATTTTGAGAGAATCTGTGTAGAGAGAGGAGTGATAACAAGCATGGTAATTTACTGCTGCTTGAAAGAAAAACATGACCTCATGCAGTTACAGAGGGGCTTGCCCTAATTATGGGTGCAGACAAGTTGGTCCCTGGGGTGTTGGTGAGACAAGCACTGATCTCCACAAACAAGTATTTACCTCAACGCAACTGTTCTCTCCTATGCTCCCTTTATAGGAATAGGCTTTTTGTGAATATTTTTTTCCCATTTCTAAGAGCTGTAGCTTGGTGCTCAGGTGAAGAGTGAGTATTAGGGTTCTGTGCCTGACTGTGCTATTAACTTGGGCTGTGAGTTTAGGCATGTTAACTCCATTCCTTTGCTTTACCCATGTCTATAGAGTGGGGATTACCAGCTATGGGTAGAGTGCTTGGAGTTACTTCCCGTGTTTTAATTCGGTTTCTTTCTTCTCTTCTCTGTTGATTTTTTTTTTTTTAATCCTTAATTTTTCTGAGACTGAGATCCTTAAAAGCCGGAAAATTTGGAGTATAAAGAGAATTCCCTGTTACACTACTCAGCAGAGCACTCTGAAAGAATGGAGTTCTGGTCAGAAACAAATACTGGCGCATGAAAAATACTGTATATAAAAACTGTGTACTTTTTATACTGTGTATAAAAAAAATTACCTCTGTAATCCAGGTTCACCCCTTTGTTCAGTTGTGTTTTCTAAAATGTCTCCTCAATCCTCTGTTTTCAATGCATTCTGTGAGACATATTTGCATTTGCAGTTTATAGAAACACTTGCTGCTTTGAACACCTGCCAAAAAGTAGATTTCTAAAGGATGAAACTAGAATAAAGATCTTAGTTTATGTTGCAGTTCATCAGATCAAAATCAGAAGTTTTTAAACATAATGCTTAAACAGATTAATTGCTGAAAAATGGTTGAATTCATTGATAAAGCAAAATGTGAAGTTAGTTAAGATGCGTATGAAATACAGGTATTGAAAACTGGCTCGGTATTTATATGAGAAGATTCCAGATCAGAAAAATAGTATGTTGCTCTGTGTATGAGTTGGAAATACTCGTATACCTTGAAGTAATTTGTCCTGTATGCCATTTTTCCCCCTGCATGTTCCAAAGCTCAGATTTTTTTCACAAATATATGGAAAAATGGGTAGGTATCCATATGCAGTTTCTGTGCATGAGGCCTCTTCCCCAGCTCTTTAACATTTATGGGAAGGGAAAAAATGTGGGTGTGAAAGTATGGGGGCAGTTTGAGAAGGCACTCTTTAAATGGTATGGGATTGTGTCATTCTCCCCCATAATTTACATCCTCAAACCATCATTTACTTCTTAATCCTACTTTGAATAATGAATATTCATCTAATCTGTTCTTGGTTCTCTATGTAACTCCCATTGCTGAAGAACATCTTTCCACAGCCACAGAAAGCCACTCTGGATTTCACTTCTCAGGACTGCTGTGACTTAGATTCACAGAGGCTGCTCTGCTGTGTTTGAGCAAGTCTGGAAGGTCTTGGTGCAGGAGAAAGAGATGGAACTGCTGGACTGTGCTGGTGTGTATTTGTTCCAGTCCCCAGAGTAAATTAAACCCAATACAGGCTCAGCCTCTGCCTCAGTGACTGGGTTTATTGATTTGAAATGGGTAAAATACAGCGACGGACTGCTCCCAGTCCTCCCCATTCATTGTCTGTGTGACACTCCCAAATGGGTGCAGAGGAAAAGCCACAACAATTGAGGATTCTTCTGAGCTGAGGAAATGCTTGTTGACAAATTTCCTTGATTTTAATTTTGAATCATGCTGTTAGATCAGGGCACAACAGACTTAATGGCTGATGAAGTCATCCACATTCTCCTTTGTTTCTTGTGGTCAGCTGAATGTTCACTTGTGTTACTGCAGGACACAAGTTTATGAAGTTGATGCGTTGTTATCAAAGCCTTTTAGTGTGGCCATTATACACCTCTTTTTTTTCCTCCTCTTTAGCAGCCAGCCACCTGCAAGAGCTGTTTGTTGTATCCAAATGATTATGAGAGCATCCAGTGAGGGTATAAACAATTACAGAGCTGGTTTCATTAGCAAAGGCGATGCAGAATCAGTGTCCAGGTCTGATTTTTTCCTTCTTAGACTTGTATCACTGTAATTCACATTGAGGTGGTTAACTTCTGATTTACTTGAGCTCAAGTAAAAATAGATAGAGGTCCACACACTGACACTATTCATGTTGATGGGAAACCATTTATATTGCTGCCAAATTGTTCGGGTGTTTTATTACAGTGGCTGTGAATAAAAGCCAGAGTAAATTTTTAATTTCACTACCTATTATATGAGAGAAACTGAGCTGTCTTATAGGAGCAGCCCTAAACTAATTCACAGCAGTCATTTATCTTCTTTGTTTTCTGCAGAGATTGGCTGAAATTTTTAATACACATAGTTTTATATGGGCACCAATTATAAAATATTGTTACCTTTCTTACTGTTGAAACAGTTTTCAATGATTACATAGTGTTTGTCCCAAAGAGGAAAACAGTAGAAGGGTTCTCATGTACAATTTTTATTCCTGTTGTTTCTCAGAGAATACTGAAAAAAACCACCAAAATCTCATGAATCTGAGCCTTGGCTGTGAAATTTCCACATTTCTATGGGGAGTAGATCACAGATGAAGCAGGCTTTCTCAGGGGGAATTATACCTCATTACTTGGGAAAGTTAATTGGTAGTGCAAATCCCACAGAAGCATCTACAAGATACCTGAGATGTCCAGAATAACCTTATTTTCTAGTCTTAAAAAGGGAAAAACAGAAAGCCCTTCACACTTAAATATTATAAATTTAACTAGGGTGAATCTATAAGCTGCTGAAGTGAGTGGTTCCACTTGGTGCAGTATTGAATGCTGGCAGGAATCACATTTCCTGTCTCCCCTCACTCTCCATGACCGCTCTGCCATGCAGCTTTAGACTGAATCTCCTTGGGGCAGGGTCACTCTGCACACTATTGAGGAGCACGTGCATGGAGCATTGCATGTGGATATTCAGGGAGTGAGTTTACCACCAAAACCAGCTGCAGACTTCTCTGTGTCATCAGATTCCTGTGAATTCATGTCAAAGACATGGGACTGGAAGACAGTGACTTTCTGTATGGAATATATTACAAAAGATGTGAGTCAGAGGAACTCAGACAAACCAGCATCCTCTGTCATATCACAAAAAAGGCTGCCTAATACTTAAAACAATGTACCTCATTTTCCATTTACATAGGCTTTTCTGAAATACAGTTTACTTTTGCTTTGAATGTCCTTTAATGCATATATTGATCTTGTTACAGGAACAGAGGCCTTTTATTTCTGTATCTCTATGAGGAAAATCCCCATGCCTGTTCTGTGTGCCAGCTCAATGGATATTAAAACTGGTGCTGACAATATCAGTTCTCTGGAACTCACCACAGTGTTGAGTGTTTCTTACACTACCACATTCTGGAGGGCATAAAATTACTAGTGCAGGAAAGGGGCTGGATTCTGTGTGAAAATAAAAGAAAGATTGTATTAAAATAACACAACATTTATGACAGCAGAGGCTTCTCAGCATTCACTGCTGTAGCTGTTGTTGCCTCTTGGAGACAATTGGATATTTGACACCTGTAAAGTCTGTATCATCCTTCAAGGTTTTTATGATTTCCCTTACTCCCAGTGGTTAGCCCACATCGATACCTAAAACTGTTCTGAAAATACCCTTTCTTGTGTAAGCTATTCAATCAGGAGAACAACTGCTGATTTAGGTACTTTAGTCAGGTTTTGGGATACAGGAGATGCTTTTGTGACAAAGCAATTTCAGGAAGGTGCCATTCTTTGCCCTGAATTGTGGCTCCAGCACCACTTGCTTTGTACCTGTGCGAAGTACAGGTAGAATGTCACTAAATCCAAAAGGCTTCTTCCACAGGGACAGATCCATTGAGGTGAGATTGTTTCTTCTCTCTACCTCTACTTCACATTGCCTCTTTGTGTGCTCTCCATGGTCACATAAGCAGTTGTGTAATTCCTAGATCCACACTGCAGCTGTTTCTGCCTTTATATCATTTACTCTACTTCAGAGGTTCCTGGGCCATAAAATGAAGCTCATTTTTCTGAGCTACAGAGACAGTTTGCTGACCCCAGAAACTTATCTTTGCCAGAGGTTTCTGTACTGCAGCAGAAACTATGTGAACATTCACTGTGAAACTCTCCCTAAAGGTGTTAATTCACCTTTGTTGGAGGGCATAGTCCTGGTGGTTATTGGTGAGAAGGTAGAGATGGGTGTAGACTTCAGCTGAATCTGGCAAAGGTGTCTGTGGTTTCCAATAGGTTGTGGACAGGTGGCCATCTTCCAGCCCTGCAACCTATTTCTGTCAAGTTAGAGACCTCTTCTACAGCTTTTTCTTGTACCTTGTTAGATTTAGTTGAAGGATTTGGGGCAGTGCTTACTCAGTGTGTCTGAGGAGATGGTGGGGCTGGCATGGTGTTGAAGGATGAAAATTCCTTCTAGACATTTGTGTTTTTACAAGGTTTGTGATGTCAACCCTGTGTATTCAGATGCAGCCTGTGTTGGTTCATGCCAACAAAAAATATAGCCCATAATCCTGGAGAAGCAGGAAATGCAGATCACAGTGAGGATACAGGGGCTCTCAGTGGTTTTTTCTCCTTTGCACCACTTAGGTCAGGCTCTTCTCTGCTGGTGTCTATTGTTTCTCTTCTTTGGAACAGTAACGTAGAGAGTTTTGGTGTTAAAATTTAAGGTCAGGACCATCCAGGATATGAAAAGAGATAATGTTCCAGCAATAATAAGGGGGCTGGAAGAGCTAAAGAAATGAAATGTTGTGCCACCTTATCATCTTTCATCTTCCCTCCTCTCTGACCTGACACTCACAACAGCGGAAAAGGCTCCTTGGCAGGGTTATCCATTGGTAAATGAAAAATAGAAGCTCAGGAGTAAAGAGGCAATTTTGTGCAGGGGGGTCTCAGTTATGAGGCTTCAACATTTTGTTTGTCCCAGGACCTAAACCAGCTTGTGGTGGGACAGCTGAGGTTGAGCTGCAGTTCTGTGCTTTAGGGATCAATACACGAATGTTGGTAACAAAATGTTCTGAACAGCGCTGACTCTTGGCTGCCACTTCCATCTGGCAGCTGGAGGTCAGGGAGGGGTTTCTTGCAGGGGGAAGGGACCTTTCTGTAGAACCACGGCACAAGGCAGTGCTGGTGGGGGCCTGTGCCCGGGAGTGCTGATGCTGATTGAGCCACTGAACTGTTATCTCTTCACAGCCACTCTGAGTGGCTTCCTTGTTTCCCTTACTGCCTCTGTGTGTTGGTTGGGAGCACTGTACTTGCTTTGAAGAACTCGGGAGTGGAGGAGGAAATGCGCACACGCACACGTAAGCATGCACACACACACAGGAGGAAATTAGGAGTCAGCAAAACAAGGAAGAGTCAGCAGCCAAAAGTCATAGCAGTGAGGAAAGAGTAGCATCTTGAGGAAGTCTTATTAGGGGTCCTTTTTGAGTCAAATACATGTTTTAGTGATGAACCCAGTGAGAGGTTTACCAATCTTACAACAAACAAATGGAAAAGGGGAGGATTCTGGATGGCACTTTTGTTTGACCAAGCAGGCAATATTTGGATGAAGTAGACCTTTATTGTTTTGACAATAAAATAATATAGCTTAAAGCCATATTTGGTTTAGTACTCTTCACTGCAGTATTAAAATGCCCCTGGTTTCTGCCCTGAAGAGCTTACAATTATACAGACTAGGCAGAGGAATAAAGAAGTGTGTGAAATGATGATGATTTATTGTCATTTTTCAAACACATGGAATAGATCAGTAATTTTAAATACTGTCTATGGTAGTGATTTTTGGGGGGAGAGAGTGTTGCTTAAAGGGGCTACTTCTATCACGGCTAAAGACTATTTTTCCAGGATACAATATTTGTGAAGTGCCTCAACTGCCAGAGGTACCTGTTGTATGTAGTCTTCGCTATTGTCAGTGACTCAAGCAGACTGACCCTCAGGGATGTGTTCTGCTCTTGTCCTCTGGATGTTATTGATCCTGCTGCAGTGCTACTTGTACTTGCTCTTTTGAGGTATTGTTTGACTGGCTGAATAATGCATTCCTGGCTTAATACTAATATGCTGGCACTTAAAACATTTTAGCTAGCCAGCTTTCAAGGAAGGAGAATGACCTGATGTTTCTGGAATGGAATACTAGGAGTTAGGATGTAGAGTTAAGCTGTTCTGGGTATATTTGTCAGGAGGAAAGATTAATGTTTGTGGTGGAATGAGAAGAGCTTGGACTCCAGGTATGGAGGGAAGTAAAACCCACTGCATGACAGACCTCACATAATGCTTTATTTGCTACTTTAAATCACCTCAGCTGTTCCTCAGCTGTGTGAGGGATGACAGGGATGGGCTATATGGAGGGTTCACCTCCACCTGCCATTCCAGCGTGGAAGGGATCAGACATCTCTTCTTGGTTCACATCAGTATCATGTCCAACATGTTTTGTTTTTGCCATGGGTTACAAACATGATTGCTCTGGCCTTACCTTCTGCAAGAAAAGCTCATATTGGAGTGTTCTGTGCTGGGCAGTTTAGTGAATAGGTTAAATTTGTCACTGCAAGATTTATCCAGAATGCATTAAAACATGTTATTTATGTGAAAAAAAGACCAACACCACTCGGTGAGGGTTATCTATGCAATGGGCAGGAGCAACTGAAGAGTTCAGAAAGTTTTGGTCTGAGCTTATTACCGTTGTGTTGCAGAAATGCACTTGTCATAGCTAAGGTATAATTAGCTTTTAGGTTAATATTATAGGGTTTTTGAATTACCTTCCCTAAAATACACAACAGTTCTTCCTTTTCGTTTTTTTGGTTTATTTTTTTTTCCTCCAAATTAGACACTGCACATCAAAAAACTGCACTTATGTGTAGAACACACATGCACTGTTTTTTCTACCCTTTATTTATTCTTTTAACCAAGCAAACACTTGAAAACAGACATAAAATTAAATGCAGGAAAAATGCTGTAGTTATGTGCATAAGCAATAAGTATAATTTTGAATATGACAGTATTATCTGTTGTACTACAAAGCAGAGAAACTACATCTTTTCTACTCTGACATAAGCAACAGTAAAAGTTAAAACATCATTTCTCAGGTTCTATAAACCAAACTGACTGATGTGCTGTCTGCTGAAATACACATTGGTTCAAAATTGATGCTGCTGTTAGTTTTTATATGTCTAAACTTTTAGCAATTTGTCTTCCTCAAAGACAGAAAAAAGAGGTGGAGGGAAGAGATTCCTAGCATCTGCCCATAATGGAGGATTCTTTTTATTCTGTATTTCAAATCTTTCTTGATCAAACCCATGCCATTTTCTGAAGTGCTTCTCAAGAAGGAAAAATAGTGTTTAGCCTCAAAGGCAAGAATTAAACAGCTTGCCCTAGAGGGCCCTAAAGTAATAGAAAGGGTGAGCACTTGTAATTATTCATTCTGGTGTTTCAGGTTTGAAAAATTTAAAGTAAACCAATCTGAATAGTCTTTCTAAATGGTGAACAGTAAAATATTTTCTTGTCATGAGAAGGATAGAAGATCTTGATCTTAAAGAAGAGGAAGACTTAGGATAGTTTAGACCTGGCTTGCAGGTTACGTAGTTTATTTTTTTCTGGCACATTCTGTGTTTTATCTGCTAAAGAGGAAACATTATATTTGTCATTAAGTGAAATAAATTAACCTTCCTACTCCCATTTGTGTAGTGAAGATTAAGCTGTGGCTTGCTGGTTACTTTAATTCAGGAGACACGAAGCTGGCAACTGAAGAAGGCTTTCCTACTTTCCCTCTTCTTCTGTTTTTTCTCCTGTTCAATAAAAAAATCATTATTTGTCTATTTAGCATTCTGTGATGCCTGAAGGGGTCACTTAAGTGCTGTTTCTTGCATGAGGGACAGGATGAGTGGATTGGAGGCGGGAAGGGCAGGGGATGTATTGCCAGCTTTCATTGGCATTTTTCTAACAGTATTAAGAGGCAGATCTGTGCTAATCTACTTTGTTTTGGCTGAAATGGTTTTGATACTGGTTTGAGAGGACAGCTGGGAGCTACTCTGAAGGGGCAGAAACCTCTGCAGCAGCTGCTGCTGAACATCTGGGGATAAACCTCTTCCATTAATGCAGTCTTCACAAGGTGAGTATTTGTCCAGACCCCAAATTCTTCTCTGCAGGGCTGAAGGAAGAGTCTGGTGAAAGAGATAGGTGCCTGCAAACCCCCTGGGTACTCATTTGGTGTGGAAAGCTCTCCATGTTAATTTCCCATTCTCTCCTATCCTTTCCTGTACAGTATATTAGTTCATTGGAATACAGAAGGAAGTCTTGCTATGATATGTTCTTACTTGAATCTACTGTCAGTTAAAGGATTGGCAGAGATCCTTCTTCATGGTTGCAAGAAGATGTTGAGAATATATTCCTCTTCATTTTCTTTTTTTCCCATTAGGTGAATGACATTTCTTTAGTAATTACTAGCCCCATCTTCCTTTCCTCTCATCTCTTGATCAAGGCCACTGAGGTTCTGTAGTAAGGTAAAGCAGGGAAGAGCTGATGGCAGAAGTTGTGTTTTACAGTATTGCCAATCTGGTGCCATTAAGCATGAATGAGGCATTGATTAAGAACCTGTGGCATTGTTTTAACAGGAAAAAAAGAAATTATAACAAAGTATGAACTCTTATTTCTTTTCTCCAGCTCTGCCACCAAAGTTTTGGAGGAAACCTGGCTATGAATGAGTGTTGGGTCTCCCTTCAGTGAAGCTATTGTTCGCCTCTGCTCTGGAGCAGCAGTTGTTGGACAACTTTCAGCTGTCCCCGTCAGCACTGGGACACTTTTATGTGTGTCTGCAGCTCAAACCTGTTCCATCTTTAAAGGTTAGGATCAATGTCTTGAAATGATTAAAATAAATGAATGAAATAAATAAATGAAATAAATGCAATAAATAAAAACCGTTCCTTTATGTGGCATCTCCTGTGGGTGGACAGTGTGTACTTCTTTGAGTTCTTGATCATGTCAGAAGATGAACCAGCAGCCAATCTGTTATGAGCATTCCTATTAAGAGAATAATAAGATAAATAATTAATATGAACTCCTGGCATTGCAGGAGTTCAGTACACACATCATAAAAAACACTTAGGGCAGGTTAAAAAATAGAAGTATTTTCTTAGATCTCTTTACCATCCTCTTTGTTGTCATGTTTTTGTTCTTGATTTTTATGTTTTGAAAATACTGTATAATGTCAACAGCACAGAGCTTGGAAATTAAAACTTGGATAAATGATTATCTAGTATAGCAGAAACTGATGTATAAAAATTATGGAAGGAAATATCTTTTACTAAAGCAGAGTCTTTGTGCAGATCATAGCAGCTGAAGTTGGCTATTTAGCCTTTCAGAGAGCTGGTTTATATTTTATGATGGGAGATTAGAAGCGTTACTGAAACGTGATAAAAATCAGCTGCATGTTTTGAAATTAGTGACACTATTTCATCTGGATGTGTTTTTTTTTTTTTTTGTACAGTTCAGTGCCTTCCATAGTGTAGTGCTCACTAGAGGACCTGAAAAATGAAAGCATCTTAAATTTGATGTTTGTATCATGACCAAGGGACAAAATATTTTAGTAGATGTATGAAATGAGCAAGATTCTCCATGGATGTAAATTATGACAGCTCCATACATTTTACTAGATCATGGTATATAATTTAGAACTTGGGGATCTTGTTCCAAATAATTTTCCTTACAGTATTTGATGCCATAAATATTTATGTCTATCTTTCTTGCAGCCGTGGTAATCTAAACGATTTGCAAATATCTACATTAAAAAAATACAAGGAGAAAATGTATTATTTGAGAAGTTTGAGAGAAGGAATAGCCAATCCAAGTACTGCCTTTGAGATTCATGCTTCATTCAGGCTTTGAAAATGACATAAGTCTTAGCTGGGATCATGTGTTTGTTTTAAAACTGAGAAACCAAGTTTGAGAAATTGATGTGATCTCAACTTCCTGCTGTGTTCACTGACACCTGTAAAAGAATATTGAGTGTCGGTGTGCTTGGATAGATTAATGTTGTTTTTGGCAGATGATACAAACTAGTAAAAATCTGGTATTGTTTCCTTCAGATCAATAAGAAATGAGAAATGAGTGTAGAATTTTTTTAAAATATATTCTTGGCTTTTTGCTTTCTTTGTCTAAAAATATTATGACAAAGTACTGTGGCTACCAAATCAACGAGCTTCTGCAATTTCATTCTCATGTGCCCCACCCCTCAAATTCTGAATTAAAGCATAAAGAGTGAAATAAGTGAAATGCGTACAATGAAGTGCATTTGTGATCTTGTAAATGCTGCAAACAGCTCAGAGTGTCCCCAGTAGGTTTGTTTGAGTATTGGTTCTTCCCAGTAGATCTGATGAAGTGCAGCTGACTGGAACAAGAGGCTTTGGGTTCATTCTAAGCACTGCTGAAGACCATGGGATCGGAATGCAAGAAGCTTTAGGGCACATCAGAAAGGGAAAGTAAAAATCTTATATTACATGAGGACTATGGAGGCTGAAAAAAAATCAGTTTAATTTTATCTGTGGTTGTAGGCTTTGCTGCAGTAATCCTTGCACATGAATGCATGCATTCACAGCTGGTTTTTAACATAATAAGCTGTGCACATACTTTTTCTGTTCCACATTGTGCTTCTTCCTCTTCTTTTTAGCAGTAGTGGAAGCTGTTCTTGCAGATGCTGATAATACCCATAATACAAAGACTGCAGGAGTGTGTGTGTTCTGAAGTACTTAGAGCTCAAAAGGAGCGAGGTATTTTTGGAGGCTTTAGTGTTACTTCATGGTTAATTTCTTCTCTCTAGCAGCAAGAATTCATCTGTACTTCTCACTCTGTGTGGAGCAGAGTGAGCGCAATAGTAAAATAGGTTCTGTTAAGAAAAGTAGTGATGTTGAGGAAGATCTGTGATGCAAAATACTCTGCAGCCTTCTTTCTTATGCTCAGAAAATAAGGGAATTTCAGTATATGCATGCCCCCATCAAAAGCCTGAAGGTTTGATTGCTGCTTTCAAGCTCATTGTAGGTTTATATGTCAGCTGAGTTTAATGATGAGTGGTATCCCTTCTGTGTTTTATGCAAAATGGTGAAAGCACATTGTCAGCTTTGCTGGAAAGGTTGTCATTTCAATAGTGAAATTTGTGAATGGACTCCTTGTACATTAAAATGGATGGCAACTTGGTATTTTGGTTTCTTTTCTGATTTTTCAGTTGACCTATGCGCAACCACACTCAACCACATAGACAAGTAGATTAATTCCTTCAAGGCTTTCATGCATGTTTGTTCTTGGATTATCATTTTATTTCAAAACAGTCTGAGAGATGTGTGTACCACTCCCATTTTACAGGTAATAAACTTACAGCAAAGGAAATGAATGACAGTTTATAGTAATTCTGATGGCTTAAATTGTGACACCTAGGACTCAGTTGCCTCTTTTCAACCCCCTTGTGGCTCATACACTCCAAGATCAGGGAACAGCTTCCAGTGCAGTGGGTCAGTATTCAGAAACATTGTATACAGTCAGAAGCTCTGAAATTGTGGGATATGTTTGAGTCAAAAGATTTTCCAACTATGAGAAAGTAAATTAGAGATGGGAATGAAATCCACTCTGCAATATGCAGCTGTCCTACCATGAGACTCGCTTCTTTTTGCTTCCCTTCCTCTGCCCACTCCCTGCCATTTCAAATGTGCTCGTGACCTTCGACAATGAGAGCCTTTTCCTCTGAAACCAAGCTGCACATGTTTCTGTCCTGAGCAATAGGGAGAGTGGAAAAGAATGTTATGGAATTACATAATCTAGGGCCATGTGGTACTACATAATGTATGGGATGTTTCTCCAAATACTAGTTCTGCTGGCACCTTGCATAGCACCTCCCAAGTTCTCTCCTTTCCCTTCCCACTGAAAAGTCTTATCCTGCCAAATGTGGTTTAGTTCTCTTCCCTATTTATCTGCTGTTCTCCTCCTTCTAGACAGACGACTGGCATGGATGTGTAAAGTCTGGCAAAGGCATTGTGAGCTGAAAGGAGAGCTGCTGTGCTGGGCTTTCCCTCGCTGGGGCTGCCAGGCCAGAGAGTTCCTGTAGCTCAGCTGTAGCTTACTGAGCTGCTGCTGTGCAGTTCCCAGGCATGTGCAGGAGCCTTTATTAGACTTGAGGTGTAATGATTTGTTTACTTAAAGAATAAAGCAAATAATCAGGTTGAGTATCATTCCTAAATGCACTTACAGTCACTTTGTGTAACTTCTCACTACTTTTTGTGATGAAACCTCTTCAATAGAAAGGCTTGCTCTGGGAGATCATACCTTGTACCTGGAACAAGAACATTTAACTGCTTCAGTAAAAGTGCTCTTAGCTTAGAGTGTGCAAGAAAAGTTTGATTTTTGTTCCAAATGTGAAAATTCAGTTTTCCCTGCCTAGTAGGTGTGGTTATGTGTTGTACATAGTCTCATATGTAAAACGTGCTACTGTGTTGACCCTGCATTTGTGTATAAAATAATACACTTTGGTTAAACATTTGACTATTTTTATATCCTTCTACTTCCTTCAGTGCATAAGAATAAGGAGGCATCCTGAAATTTTAGTGTTTAACAGCAAATTCTCTACGGATTTAGAGGTTTTACTGTGGGTTATGACTGTAGAAAAAAATACAGTATATCTGTGGGCATTATATTGCATTGATTGAGGAGCTGTATTGAAGCCTTAATCAGTGACACAGGATAGTGAATTTTTCTATACAAATATCCTTTGATAATTATTGTTCACAGAGGTAACAATAGAAATTAATGATATTTTAACAGAAGTTAATATTTCAAATGTATACTGAGTATATTGTGGGACTTGTGACTTTCTGCAGCTGTCCACAGAGTCTCCCAAAGACTTGTTTAAGGTACATTAAGCAATTACTATTTAATGTTTATTTTAAAACACTAATGAGAGATACAGCACAATAGAAAAGAACAGTGGCCATCATCTGTGGTTTCATTTGCAGTATATTTAATGCAGAGTGTAGTTTGTGTTACCCTTTTCTAGTACAAATTGCCTTTGCTTTTGCTAAATGTGCAAGTATGTGCAGTTGAGCATCTGTAGTCACTGTGTTTTTATTTGTGGACATTTTAACTTGTGTGTGTAAGTCAGGAGCTGCAAACTACAACTCAGAGATTCATGTGCCCAGTTTTGAGGATGTATATCTCCAGCTTTGGTGGTATGAGCACCTGAACATTTTAAGGATAACAGAGAGAAGGGGATGATTGGAAGTTGATGAAATATGTTAGTGGAAGGGGAGAAATGTTGAAGACTGTGAATAGCTTTACTTCCATTCCCCTGAGTGAATTCTGTACGTTGTGATAAAAGACAAAGTGTGTGTTAGGATGAATGAGTAATTCAGGGAACTGTTGTATCTCTCTCCCACTCACCAGCCTGTGGAATCCACACTCAGGGGCAGTCAGCAGTGACTCAGCTGCAGGACAGGACATGGGAAGTTCCCAGCTAATCTGGCATACACGCAGTTAAAAATGTTTACTTCCTGCTTCAAAGGCATCACAGTGAACTCTCACACTGGGGTCCCAGTAGACATCATAAAAAGTTCCTGTTTGGGAATGTGCAGACACAAAAGGAAAAAGGCTCAGTAAATAAAACACCAATCTTGCAAGTGATTGCCAATATGGTCTTTGGTTTATGCACTTGATATTTTCAGGTATGTTCTGCTTGAGTGTAACTACATAGGTCATACCAAAGCCCCTGCAACTCTTCAGTTCGAAAGTTAAAATCGCTTGATGCCTCAAGGAAGCAAAGTTTTGAAATCTAGAAAGACAGCCTGGATGGATTAAGTAACCAACCTTCCCTGGGTATGATGTATTTTAAAGTGTGCTTGGTAATGAATGCTATGGTTAAATTTAGACTTGCACAGTAAGCCTGCTTTACAAACTAATTTCTTTTCAGCAGTTGTTTTTTTTTAATCTTAGAGATGATTTATGATTTTAGATTTTGAGAAAGATTGCAAAATCTGTCTTTTCCTCTTATCCCCATGCCTCATATCCACATTCAGACCAAATAATAATTTCTGTGTGCTTTTAATATTCATCAGATTCACAAGCCAAGCCACATTTCTGATAATTTTGGACATTTTGTTCTCCCAAACCTCACCCCATTTCACTCTTGTGGCCTTCCTCCTTGTCCCTGTTTTCATTGCTCTTTCCCCAGGGCCTTCTCTCTCTGTCTTGGATACATTTCTTCTAAACTGGGAACTGCTATAATCCTTCTGGAAAAGAAAAATTGTAGAGAACTTAGAAATTCCTTAGCTATGTAAAAATGCAAGCTATATACTAGAATGCCTTTAATGATGTAGCTGATGACATTTAAGTCTCTGAAATTTCCTGACAGGGACAGGGAAATGGGAATTTGGTGTGCTAGTAATAAAATAAGATGCTTTAGGAAATTTCAGCTTTCTTGCATAGTTTCCCCCTGCCCCTTCTACTTTTAGAGGCATATCCAATATTGCTGAAAAATACCAAAGACCAAAAAGAAACTTATTCTTTATGATTCATCCTGAAAAAATATATCATATTTATAATTCCTAATCCCTGAAAGTAGAAATTGCACTCAGTGTTCATTAATCAAAATCAAATCAAAATTGATAAGAAGGAAATATGTAGCTTTGCATATCTCAAATGAGCACATAGCTCATATGTTTAGGGTACCATTTTCAGTGTACATGTGTATATACACTGAAAAAACCAATAAATAAATTCATTCATTAACATGAACCATATTTCATGAAGAGAAGTTTGATTAATTTAATATTAATATTTTCTAATTTCCTGTTCTTCTGAGAAATGCTTTTAAACAGGATATTGATTCTGTTTACAAAAAAGAGCCAGTTTATTAATATAAAATTAGAGTTGCGCCCAGATGGAAATATGCACTCCCTTGCAGTTCTCTGCCTTGTATTGGAGCTAAATGCTGAGGTTCATTCATCCACAAATAGTGTCTGTCTTTATAGTAAAGGACTTTGGGGACTACATTTTCTTTTTAGTGTTTCTTTCTCTGTATCCTTGGTAGATTTCCTGCCTGCTGTCTGCTGAGGGGCTGATCCAGCACAGGTTAAATGCCTGGGATGTCAGTAGGGGGTTCAAGATTCTCATCCTGACCTGTGGAAATTAGCTTGGGCTGTATCACTGATTTCAGTGCTTATGGAGTTATGACCTTTCCAAAAGAGATTTGTAGACACCATTCATGTACTATGCATAATTTATTTACAAATACACTTCTTCAGTGACTAATTTCTTAGTCACTTTATTTTGCATTTGTTTAACTGTGGAGCTGGAAATTTGAGTTTATCTCATGGATGGATGCATGGTTAGTCTGTGTGATGTTTATTTTTTAGAGGAACCTTAGTATCTCAGAAAGAGAGATTTAACTCAAGTGTAGAGTGGCATTCATGTATAGAACAAAAATATCCATTCCCCTCTGATATCTGAGCTTTTTAAAAAGCTTATGGTTTTGCTGTCTCTCTTGATTTAAACAGCTGATTACAGACTTGGAGTTACAATTTGTGGTAATTTGGATACAAGGGAAAACAGCACAATAAAGATGTGGATCTGCTAGAGGGGTCCAAAGGAGGGCATGAAGATGCTCAGAGGGCTTGGAGCCTGTCTGCCATGGAGACAGGCTGAGAGCTGGGGCTGAGAGAAGAGATGGCTCCAGGGAGACCTCATTTGTCTCTTCTGCCTTCCAGTGCCTTTAAGGGGGCTTGTAAAAAGCAGAGAGAGTGGGACTTTTTATGTGGGCAGATGGTGACAGGACAAGGGACAATGGTTTTAAACTGAAAGGGCAGGTTTACACTATATGATAGGAATAAATTCTTTACTCAGAAATTCTTTACTGTGCCTACACTGCCACAGGTTTCCCAGAGAAGCTGTGGCTGCCCCATCCCTGGAAATCTGGGATGGGGCTTGAAGCAACCATGTATAGTGGAAAATGTCCCTGCCCATGGCAGGGGGTTGGAATGAGATGATTTTTAAGGACCCTTCCAGCCAAAATCATTCTATAGCTCTAAGAAACTGTTGATGGACTGTGATTCTTCACTGATTGTCTAGTTTAGGGGATTTCAGTGGAAAGTGCCTAAATATTTTGCAGACTGATACCAAAAGCAATCACATGTCACACCACATGTATGGAGCACCTCATGCTGGAGCAGAGGATTGAACCTGGGTTTCATAGAGCTAAACCCACCACCTTGACCTGCTTACTTGTTTTCTCTGTCTAAACTGGCTGATTCATTTGAATTCATTTGAACTTCATTTGAAGTATTAACTGATTATTTGAATGCACTGATTTATTCAGAAATATAACTATGAGAAAAGTAAACAGCAGATTGCAACAATTGTACATTGCAAAAAAAGGGAGAGAAAATTTGATCTGCTGTGATGAGTCTGAGTTTAACTGTATTGGCTAGAGCTTAATTTGGGGGAAATATCATAAATATGATGATAGAGCATCTGATATTTTTCTGGAAAATAACTGGTCATGTAGGAAAACTTCACAGTCTTCCACCCTCACAAATCATGTAAATGCCATCGTTCCTTGGGGTTTTAAAATTACTTCCAGTATGTTTAAAAGGGGCTGTTGAGTAGAGATGAGTAAGCAACCCTTCTCTTGAGATAAAATAAACTCTATGGCTGGCAGTCCCTAATTCATTTGTCTTGCTGTCAGTCACAGTGGAAGTATCTTTATGTTTTCTGAATCAAATCTTCATAGCAGTGAACTCAAAAATCAATCATGTGATACCCACTAACAGCTCATTTGCTTATTAATTTAATTGTGCACTTTGAGAACACTCAATTTTTGGTGTTTTAAAATTTCTGTGGTTATTTTAACAATTGCTGCTTCAGACTTCAAAATCCTATGTGAATCAGTCAGTGCATTACTCTGTCCCTCATGTTCGTACTAGTCCCTACTTCCCTTCAAATCACTAAAATCCTTCTTACCCAATGCCTTCCACTGTGCAGGGTGACAACAAATCCATTGAGTAATTCCAAGTCCCGATTTTGAGAGAATCATTTTATTTCCCCTAATCACCTTTATATAAAAATGCACTCGACCATCCTCTTTTCTTGGAGTAAAGCCCTATTTTCAACCACTTCATTCCTTGTGCTTTTCCCTGTTAGTTTCTAAGCCCTGTATTTATGAAGATGTTTAACAGTTCTCTTGGAGTTGTAACGATTTGTATCACCTGCTAACCTGTGCTACTTCCTACTTGTCTGTTGTCTCATTGTCTCTTGATCCCCATCTTCAAACCCCATTTTTACATTTCATACAAACCTACTGTGTCTGTTTCTCTTTTGTATTGATCTTAAAGACCTCCCTCTAATGTGATGATTGTAATAAATGAGACTGTGCAAAGGCTAGGTAGAGGCTGATGAGCAAAGCTGGCGGATCTCCCATCTGTGGGCTTGATCCATTCAAGTCAGTGAAAAATCTCTTATTGATTTTAGTGCAGCAAAGTCAATATCAAATTTCCATGTATCTGTATTTATAACTGTATTTCTGATGGTGAATTTTCCTCCTCCTTGGACAGGAACTATCTTTGTCTGTGTTACCACAGCATCTTGGCAACGGAGACAAATCTGGGTTTAGGATCTCATCTCTATTGTAATAGAATCATAAAATCATTTAGGTTTGAAAAGACCCTTGGGTCTAACCATAACACCAAATTCCCAAGTCCACCACATACGTGTGTCCCTTAATACCATGTCTGCCAACATCACAGACTGGGAAAGAAAAGGGAAAAGAATTTAGGTGTTACTGATTCACCTTACTGCCACATTTGGAACCAGTGAATTTGTCCACTTTCTGTTCAGTTTTATAATTCTTAATTCTGTAGATCAGTGGGAGACAGCAAACACAGTGTTGGGATTTATGGGTCAGGACACTTGTCTGGGAGGGTGGGAATGAAGATCCTGTTGTGCTACAGCAGTGTCACTTTGTGGATTATCACATCTGGAAACCAAACTGCTGTAGAAGGGGAATTGTAAAGAGATTGAGGTGACTGTGTACAAATGGGTTTGGGCAAAAAAAGGTGCAGGATTGAGCAGCAGTAGATGCAACCTGATCTTTATTTCTTGGCTGATGCTGCTCAGCAGTTTCCTTGATGACTCAGTTACATGGTGAAATCAGCTTTCTGAATCCACAGAACAGAAATGCCTTTTATAACAAGGGAAGGTTCTTGGTAATCTGTTCACAAAGTAGAACATTAACCCATTGAATATCTTACTCCCTTAATATAAATGTCATCTTTCTTAATGTTCAAAGCACAGATTATACACAGGGAAAATTGGCAGGTCTTGAAGAATAGAAATGAGAACATTTTCGTGTATTAGTTAACTTACAGGGTGAGAGCCTCACCTCAAGCATGTGGGTTCAGCATTTTGTACTTGCTTGGTTATAAATCTTTTTATATCAGTTGAAGATGACCTATTTTTTCTACTTGTAAGATTTGAAGCTCTAAAAAATGAACCATTCTTGTCAAATGAACAAGAGCTTCCTCCTGTTTTAAAAAGGTAGTTATTTTCATGCATATAACCTATGGTCAGTTGCTTTAATTGAAAAAAAACCAAAAAACAACAAAAGCAAACAAAGGTTTAGTCTTTTTGTAGATCATCTGCAAATAATAAAAAGGCAAATAGAACCCAAATACATCTAAATCCAGTATTTTAGCCTACCTCTGTTTCTTGAAAGGTGATAGGGAGGTTTGTGATCAAGAAAGAATGTTTTTAAACACCTGGACATGTTAAGAATATGACTGTGAAAGCGCAATACTGAGCACATGCTCACTGGCCATGCTGGAGTCAGGCAGTGCTCACAAAGCCAGACACTTTGGCATTTTAAAAAAGGGATTATTGGCACAGCTCTAGGTGAACAAAGGCTTTGCCAAAACACTGAAAGCTTGCCAGGGTAGACACAAAGGACAGGTTCTCAAAGCAGCTCTGTGGATTTGCTACCTAATTTCTATTGATGCATATTTTGAAAAAAATCTCATAAAGAGATGTCTGGTTTTTGACTTGGAAGGAGCCCCATTGCTGCCATGATGTCATTCCATGGATTACCTTAAACACAAGTGCAGCTCTGGTCTTGGGAAGTCAGAAGGGTTCAGTGGTGCAGAGATATACTCTGTTAATTTGCAAATCATAAAATAATTTACGTTGGAAGGGCCTGCCAAGCTTTAGCTTCATATACAGTAAAATTAAAGTGTTCACAATTATTATGTATATGTATAAACTATTTGTCACCATAGTAATTATATCAATGACATTTAGATTTGATTTAAGAACAAACAGGCCTCTGTTCATGGCAGCCTATCATTAGTTAGTCTAAAAGACACTAATGGCTATTATGGAGAAATACAAAGATCTATAAAGAATATAAAGATTCTGCAAACAATCTTGGGACCTACTAGACTGTCAGCTACTTACTACATTTATATCACAGGTTGAGAACTACTATCATCATAAGAGGAGTTGTTAGAAAATCAAAATACCTCTGTACTTGGTGTTACTGGTTTTTATCTTCTGGAGATAATAGTATAAATTATATCTAAAAAATAAACATTTGTCTCTGCAGTATTTTTATTTAATCTCTGCTATGGTGGCAATTTTATGATTTCAGCTTTACCCGTATGCATTTTTTTTCCATTGAGCCTTTATCTTCATTGACACATTTTTAAGTTCTAAATATTTGCATTTTCTTTTGGTTAAAATTCATCCTGGCAGTGCCAAGTTCCTTTTGTCTACTGCCCTTTTTGCTTTCCCATGAAGAATTATACTTATCTCCCCATACCTTGCTGCTGCAGAACATTTTGGTACATTCTCCACCAAGTTTACTTTTGAATTGAATGCCTCACCCTTAGGCAAGTCCTGCAGGGACAGGTTCCTGCTGTGTCCCCCGTGGTGAAGTCAGTGAGAATTATCCTTCCTCACAGTATTATCCTTGTTTTCCTGGTGGTTTTTTATTATGACCCTGCAGAAGAGCTGCTGGCCTCACCGCTACTGCGTGCTTATTTGTTCCTGTATGTGTTAAGAATATTTTCTTTTAATTTCTGTAGCTTCTGTGAGAGAAACTTAGAGTGTGCTTTTAAGTAAAAGGTTCTCCTCTGTGACTGAGAGTGGAAATTTCACAGCTTGCCTGTGTCCTGGCCACTGTACAGTGGACATTGGAATCCTTTCTGTTTTCAAATGGATTTGCACAGTGCATGAAAACTGAATGTGGTCTGTTGCAGAATGCTTTTGGCACTCTTTTTTAGTAATTACATATCATTATACTTCTATTTAAATGCAACCTGCCTAAACATTTTATTAGTACTTTACTACTTAATTACCAACTATTGCTGAAAACAGTCCCCACACTGAGACTTATTCCACTTAAGCATCCATGCTAATGAAATGTAACTCCCCTTTTGAAGGAATATATGACATTCTGTGGAATGTTTTTTCTTGGTTGGTTCTTGAAAGTGAGCCACTTATTTAGTGCTGAGTATCTGAAATTATTTAAAATAGTATCTGCCAATGCTTTCTGGAAAAAAATTGATAATTATATAAATAAAATTCTCAACAATTTTTCACATTATCTGGGTGAAGAGCCTTCATACAATAAGCTTCCAAGCTCAAAAGTGTTCAGGTATTGCTGGTGGTAAATCAACAATTGTGTTAGTCTTGTAGTGTCCCTTCATGTATCATTTCCTTTGCTCTCTGACTGTCCTGGTGTGTTTTATAGTTCCAGACAGTGTTAAATGGAATGGAGATGTCATTTCCCGGGGAGGTACACAAAGAAAACTAAAAAGTTTTGGGTTTGGGAGAAAAGTTAAAGAATTTCCTATTTGTAAATGTCTTTTCTTAAAAGGTAATTTTTAATGAAGGAGTGCTGGGTATATAAAATAGTGCTCTAGAGAGCTCTGGAGCTCTGTGGGATATCTGGGAATTAGTGGTGTTATAATGATGGAAGATTACTTCGAGCCTTCTGCATACAAGAAAGATGTGTCTTGATTTTCTTCCATAAACTGCAAGCTTAATACTGCACACTGACAATCTTTTACATTTCTCTTTCTTTCAGAATCTCAGCAGGAATTTAGCAGCATGCATAGGGAATTTTCTTCCTAAACTGAAGTTCTGCAGAACTTGGTTCTCTTCTCACACTTCTGTAGGTCAAGTGCAACCCATGGCAGAATTCTTCAAAGTGAGTGACATTGGTTTCTCATAAAATTTTTCTTTGGTCACAGTTCTGTATTTCCAGTCCATAAGATGATGGAGGGGAATGTGGTGTTTGAAGAGAAAATCTCCTTCCTGCTGCTGTGTTCTTCCATGGGACACTGCCATCTTTCAAGTGTCCTAGATTCTGGTTAACCATGTGAGCTCACAGTCAGCTCTAATTTATCTTCTTTGGCTCAGATGTTTCTGTGTAATCTGCAGCCCCTGCTACAGTTGTTAACATCTGGCAGAAAGAGCTGAAGGATGGGGGGAAAGTATTTCTGATCACTCCAGGAGGGTTTGTCAGGCCTTGTCTCTTAGTGCCATAAGTGATGGTTTTGTCTAAATTTTGACTTAGACTTTATGAGGGCCATTAAATGGGAGAAAAGACTTTCACAGATCTCAGAAGGGATCCCTACTGTATTTCCACCCTGGACATACTAGGTGTCTATACAAACTAATTCTTTGCCATTTCACAGCCCAGGCTTAGTCAAGGCAGGACAAACACAGTAAATGGATGATACTGGCTGTGAGTTGAGTTCCTGGAGGAGATGGCTCAGGCCATGGAGGTCAGTGGGGCCAGATGTGTAAAAAAGCTGCTTTGTGTAGGCATTTGTAGGCTCAAGCAGTGTGAGCTGGCTGTCTTCAATCTTAACTGGAAATTGTCTGTTCCCTAATGGGGGCAAGCTGTAAATTCACAGCTGGTCTATAATTAGTCTTAACTAACACTCTGAAGGTAATAACTGGACTCTTTTCTCCCCCTTCCTTTCCCCTCCTCCCCAGGTGTCCAACGTGGTTATTTACACCTGTGAAGAGTGAGTAAGAAAGTAGGTATAAAATGCTGTCATTCAGGTTTGGCAGTGTTTAACAACCTTCTAAATGAGTGTTCAAATCTTCAGGTGGATGATTGAGTACTCTTTCAAATGTTTTTTTTTAATCCTCACTTTTTTATGCTCTTTTTCCATCCTGAATAGAGTACTTAGAGTGATCGTGAACAGCGATGCTTCAGTGGGGAATTTTTTTATGATGGGTTAATTTAAAAATGATTTAGGAAATTTCGTGATTTCATCAACCACTCCACAAGAACACTATGAAGCAAAGCAGTGTGCACAGCTACTCCTTTGGGAATAGGACAGATGAGTTGAACTGTATTTTCATTAGGAAAATGTACTCCTTTTTATACCAGAGCAAGTATTAAATATTACCAATTCTAATGCTCTCATGAAACACTTCAGCTCTGTCTTGCCAGTTATCACTGGGATTTTGGTCAGAGTAAGGATTTTAGGACAGTGCTGATATGTGTTCATGAACATATTTCCCATCAGTTTGCTGTTTTCTTAAGTGTTTGTCCTAATTTAAAATTCGAGAAATTCTGTAAAGTTGGGAGAAAATTGAGATAATAGTTGCTTGTATTAGTGGTTTAGAAGTTCCAGTAATTTTTTTCATTTTTATGGTGTGCTTTCATTCTGTTAGTAAGAAGAATGTTCTCTGAGTGAGGGTTAAATGCATTCTTGACACTTGATTCCCTCCCCTGCCTGCTGACTCACCATTTCATTGGCACACAGCCATGGTACAGTTGTGGAGTGTGTTTACCAAGTGCTTGAATCACAAATGGAGAGCTGTTGAATTTTCTCATACTTGAAATGGTTGGGAAAAGTTTTAGCCTTTCAAATCAGCCACATTGCAGACTGTTCCTTTAAAGCTCAGTTTTAATCTTTGAATATATTTTCAGATGAAAAGCATTTATTTTAAAAGCATCATTTAGACGGAGACAGTGTCTGTGTGTTCTAACTAGTTACAGCCACGTATGGAAGATGAGTCCTACCAGGTCTAACGTGCTTTGGGATATTCCTTTCCAGCTGGCATCACATTAGCATCCAGGAAAATAAGTCTGCTTCATCCTGCTACATGTAAATAGGTGAAGAATAAGATGTGCTGTTTTTCTGGTCTGATGAAGGCAGGTGCTGGGGGTGTTATCAGCACCATGTCTGGGGCTTTTGTCAAATGCCCTGGCCATAAGGAGCTTGTGGGTGCTTTATAGTTAATAAATTACATGGCTTCAGACCTCATTCCAGGGGCAGCCCTATGCAAAGGAGTGATGAAAGGTCATTACCTGAAAACACAGGGCTGGACCCCTGATCTCAGTAAGGCTTCCTCCCAGAAATAAAGGGAAACTGGAGCCCACAGTCCAACCAGTGGGATGCTGCTGCCAGCCATCAAAGCTGTGCTCATCTGACCTTTGGAGCAGGAGCATCCCTCAGCAGCGCAGCTATCGGGAGTTTGAAGCTGTTGCTCATTTTCAATCTAATGGGCAAAAGGTAGATTTGAAGGGAGTTGTTTGTCAGAGTCTGAGCCCCTGACAAAGTTGCTGCAGCTGCATACAAAATAAACAAATGAGAGGCTAAAATAATGTAGATCTTGAATAATTAGACATGGGAAGAGTTTTATGTGAATTCCTGTATTCATTTAATGAAAGTGAATACCCCAGAGCCTGGTGGGCAGCATATGGAGTAAGCAGGCATCTGGAAGGCCAGCAGTAGGAAATTGCTGATCTTGTTGGAGTAATAGATAGTGTAATACTTATTTACAGACACATCAGAAACACATTTCTGGATGACTGTGAATGACTTATTTCTAGATGATAGTAATTAACTCAGTTCTAAAGAGTCAAGATTGCTGCTTAGTGTTTAAATAATTTTTCATTCTAGAAACTCAATTGTTAGATGAAGCTTTTTTTTTCATCTTAGGAAGCAGCAGCAGTTCAACAGCCCTTGTTTCAAACATGACTCCTGGTAGCAAAGAGCATTTTCACTTTTCTCTTTACAGCTGTTCACCAATATATTTCTGTCTATGACCAATGTATAAAATCAGTTTCACAGATGTGTTACACAGTCATCCAGAATTCAAGCTGATAAATGTGACTGAAGAGTTGAGGAAGGTTAAAACACAGCAGGGCATGACTTTCTACTAACAGGAGTTAGCAATGACATTGAAAATGTTGAAATCCATACAAAATTTCATAGACACTGCTGATAAATTTTGAAGTAATGGAACCCTTCCTCCAAAGCTAATAATGTTTCTCATCAAACACTTCATCTTTTGAAGAGATGGCTACAGGATATTCTTGTACTATTACTGTGAAGGAGTTTGCTGTGGTATCTGTCAGCCACTGGGGTTTCTTTAGAAGCAAGTGAAGTCAGGAGGAGGATCTCCATTAATGCTGGTGGCTCTTGACTTGGATCCATGGGGTTTGTTCAAGTGACACCAGTGTCATGAAGTGATAAGGAAAGGTATTACAGTCCCACAATTTTTAAAGTTACTAAATACAAAAGGTTTTATTTTCTCAAAATGAAAATTGCCTTCTTTCTCCCATAGTACTCTTAACCCCAGAGAAATTTTCCAGATGAAAATTACTGAGTCACACCAGACAGACTTAATAATTGGAATTTAACAAAGTTTTTAACAGTTCTATTTTTATTATACATCTGTCATGAGCAAATTTGTAAAACCAAGGAAAGAGTATAAATTAAAGCAAAGTGGTGCTAACAAAGTTCAAATGGTTTGAATCCTAGAGGGGGCTGTTAGTCTGGCTTTCTTAGTAATCTGAAACTCTCCACGCCATGACTGGAGATTGGTTTTCAGTTAAATCAGAGTTGTGAAGAGATGCATTATGTTTGATTAAATTTTACTTCTGAGGGGTTTTCATGACAAAAAAGACACCCAAGGAGAGGTGAGTTCCTGAAGTTAATAGGTCCGGAATCAAACCTAACTTTTTCCTTTGCAACTAGACTGTCCCCTAGTCCAACTTCTGATAATTGTTTTGCTTTGAACTCCCCCTGTGTTTAAAATTATCCTTCTGTTATTTTTCACATGTTTTCATTTGCTTTCAGAACCTCTCCTTGTTCTTGCCATATGCAATATTGTTTCTGTTATTCCAAATGAAGAGTGGCACATCTTAGTGTATGCAGAGCTTTGACCTGTTTTTATACCTTAATTAGGGTTAATACTTTCCTGTTCTTTTATACATTCAATTACTTCTTTGTATTTACTTAACAGGTTGTTCCTCCTTGTAATTTGTGTATTAAGTTGCCACAACAAGGACTGACATTTGAAAAAGCTTCTCCCCACATATTTGGATGAAGTTTTTAATTTTAAAGAATTTTTGCTTTCTTTTAAAAATGAGTTATTTAAAATGAAATTCACATGTTGACAATTTGTGTCAAAACTAAACCAAACTTATCAGTAAAACTGTTAGACAGGAAAGGTGTCACACCCTGTTCATCACGTGCACGTTGCTCACAGTCCATTGGATGCTACAATAAGTTAATTCCTGACAAGAGTCACCTTAATAAATAATTGGATTTGTTGATAGTGAAGCAAGACTAGATTGCTCAATCCTCTGCTCCAAATAGCTGACCACTGTTTTTACTAACAGTGTCTGTCAGTTTAAAGCCAACCAATATAATTGCTAGAACATAATTGTTTCCTCTGAGTGAAGTGTAGGTCATTTTTTCAGACCTTGTTGTATAGCTGGGTTTGCTTACCCTGGCTCTCTGTAAAAATATCCTTCCTTTTCTGCCCCAGGCAGAAGTAATTTACAGTTACTCTTCTAATCACAGGAGATACATGATTGGAAATAGCATTTGTGGATGCTATGGGCAAAGCATCCCCTGGTACACAAGAGCCCCTAGCAAGAATGTTGTCTGGAGCCATGTGGGGGCCCACAGGCTGATCCATCTTCTCCTGCACCGGGCTGGGGCTGGGCTGAATCTTGGTCCTCCTGGCAAACACCACTTCCAAATCAAATTCCCTCACGTGGAGCTAAAATCCTTCCTGGAGCAGCTGGTTCTGGGCAGGAATGCTTTAGGTGATGTACATATCAAATAGTGGAAGTGATAATGGGGTTCCTAGAAGTGCTTTTGTGAGACAGTTCTTGGTGGATTTCTTGGACTTGATCAAGAAATGGTAATTAAAATGGATGATAACTGATTTCAGAGAGTTCTCAATGCAGCATCTCTTAGTGCCCTGGGTTTTGCCATTTGAAAAAAGAAAAAAAAAAAATTCCTTTGAAAAGCCTGCTGTGTGCCTGGTCCCTTTGGAAAGGCAGGAGCCTGTGAATAATATTATCATATATCATGGCTACCACTTACCACATTTGTTCTGATTATGTAAAACTGAAAATCACTGCATTGAAGTTTCAATGTTTTTATTCAAAGCAGCTTCTCACAATGTATAAATACTGCATATTAACACACATGAAAAATACAACTTCTAAGGCACCCAGAAATGTGTCCATACACTAGTTACAGGACCATCAACAAATAAATTGTGTACAATTTGATCTAGACAGTCAATATTTGATATATCAGAAGATACAAGTCCCTCAGTACTGTACCAGTTTCAGAAAATATTTACAACACTGTGATATAGGGGTGCCTGTACCCTTATAATATTATAATATGTACTCATCATTACAAATATTAGAAACTGTTTTAGTCTGTTCCATGGCATTCTGACAAAATAACTTAAGGGCCTAATTTGCAAAGTTCTACAATTAATTATTTGTGCAAGTTCTGAAAATAAATTTACATTGACATAACTTGTGAATTTTTGGTTCTTTGCTTCATCTCAGAGGTTTGGTAATAAGCCTTACCAATAGACATGCCATCCCAGCTGAACATCACTCCTTTCCCAATAGCTCAGTGGATACATCTTTCCCCCTTACACCTGACATGAATGAGGACGCAGTGTTTGAAGCAGAAAGAGACTGTTTGATCTTCAGAACAAATGTCAAACTAGTTCACTGGCAAAGGAACTAATGCTTCGTTAGAACAATACAATTCTTTGGTCCTTTGTGTTTATGGAAGGCATAACATTTTTATTCACTAAAAATCGAAATCCTGTCTGTGAGCAAGCAAGCTAGTGAATGACTTTCAGTGTAGTATTTAAAATAGCAGTAAAGAGATTTAATATGGCTTAAAACATACGGTTAATTGGGCAGACACAGATAACACATCGAGGATAGCGAGTACCCAAATGTACTATGATAAGATTGTCTATAAGTCTCTTATGTAAACTTCTTTAGTGTCTCCTAAAGAGTGCTGGCTTTAGCCAGATTTGACTTTTATAGACCCAGCCACACAAAGCCTGAGATTAAACTACCATGGTTGGGAGCACAAATGCACAGTTTATATATAACAAAGCCCATGCTGACAAGTCTACCTATGTTGTTCAAAAGAAACAACCCGTATTATCCTTTTCACAAGAAAAACTTAAGGCCCTGTACTCTGATTTGCTAACTTTCTTACAGCAATTATTTGGGGAAGTCCTTAGTGCTACATAAGCAATTATGCAGCTTTAAAGATTTCTTGTACCTAATGGTAAGGCTTATTCACAAATGCAATACATTTATAAATTATATTTAAAACTGTAAAGGCTGGCAAAATAATTAAAAAACCCAAAACCAAAAATAAAACAAACCCCAACCAAAATTGTCTGTTCATCCCTAACATTAAAAGAGCATTTCGTTCTAATGAAAAACTATTGGCACAAAACCATTATATTATAGATTAAAAGAACAGTTCATAGTAGTGAAAAAGATTGCCTAAAACGCATACCCTAACCTACCACAGAAATATAAAAGTTTATATTTTGAAAATATATACTGTATTAAAGTTTGTAAGCTTATTTATTTTAACAGAAATGTACTGAAATAGTAAACTAAGCAACACTTATCTACAGCAAAAATATACATGCAGGACAACACAAAATAAATTGCTTACCTTTAATTTCTACAAATGCAAAACTGTAGATTTTTAAAGATTGTACAAAACAATTTACACAAGAATAAAATAACATACTTAAACAACAAATTGCATTTTTAATCTTAAATACTGTGAATATTAGTAAAGGTACCCAGACTAATATGTACAGTACATCTAGATATCTGAATACCTAGTAAGGATAGAAACACAAGAGAAAACTCAGATTCTGATATTTAAATACTGGAAAAGAAGCTTTCAACATTGTTATTACTCTTTTTTGACGGGAAAATAGATTCCATGAAAACTAGATTGTAACTGTATAGATATGAATAATTAAAAATGTTAACTATGGTTAGCGCTTGCTTTAATGGAAAAATAATTATAGAAAATGTATTTCAACCATTCCTTTGTCATAAAAAATGCTAAGATACAGATATCTGAAAATTCAGATGAAATGGTGCAGTTTAAAAGATCCAACAACGTAAGATTCTTCTCTTTGCAAATCTCGTTCAGAACGCATTCCTTCACATTGCTGAGCAATCTTGCTATATTTATCTACAAAAAGTAAGCATAGTATGGAAATAAACTTCCTAATATCTTATTAACACATGATTAGGAGTTATGGCTCTCTGGACGGGAATAAAGGAAATAAAGGAAATTGAGGAATTGTGGTATTTTCCATTGGCTTTTTTCTTTTTCTGAAGGTGAATGCTGGAGGCCTGATTGTGCAAACTCGTGTGTGTGTGAGTGGTTTTCACTTGGGTGATTCCTCTTCTTCCATGTGCACCTGCCCCATCAGGGGCTCGGGGCCTCGAGCCCCCTTTGTTGTGGACAAAAGTAAGGGTTGGTATAAAACAAGTGGTGCATCCATCATTAAAATCAGTTATTGAAAGAGTTCTCTTTCAGTCATTTTAAATAAGCTAAATGGTTTCAATAAGTTTCTTTTAAAAACATTTTAAACAGGCTAATTAGAAGGCAGATTCTGTCTTTTTAATGAAGGATTTCCATGAGAACTTCTGCATTTAGGGTAATGATTTCCTTAAGATTCAGTACAATCAGGGCATAAAGACAGCACTTCTAATTATTTTTGGAAAAAGAAATGTTACATTAATATGTTGAAGGCTACTGTTTACTGTAATCACCTGTTTGTTAACTTTACAAAGGCTTTGTTGAAACTCTTTATGGAAATTCTAAGAGGGAGAAAGCTGAGCAGCCTCATTTGCAGAGGTTTAAATCATAGTAAGTCACTGAGCTCAAGGATGGAGAGCAAGTGCACAAATTACAAAGCAAACAAATGTGCAAAGCTTCTGCTTCAAGAGGTTTCAATTTGGGCGTACTCTAATGGCAGGTGAAGTCTCAGAGCATGCTCCTGTCCTTTCCACACAACTGCCCATAGCAGGAAAGAACTGAGAGAGATCCAGTGTTCAGAAGTCCGTCAGTGTCACTGAACAGTACTAGGATCACATTCAGAAAGAGCAGATTGGATTTTCCTTGTTTATTGTGGACTGCTTTTATGGATAGCCGTAAGTTCTTGTAACATGTGGTTGGGGTGGCCAGGTGGAGAGCTGGGAAAAGCAAAACAAAACCTCTGCCTCCACTGAGTTCAATGCCTAGCACCTTGTATAAACTGCTGGCCCACACCCAAAGGCCTCCAGAGCAGAAATTATCTCACACCTGAGGAATCAGGCAACTAGACTAAGGCTCATAAGGATTTGCTTTTAGACTTCAGACCAAAAGGGGTGTTTAAACCTGAAAAACAGTACGATGCCATGGAACGGCACCATTCACCCTGTTACTGATATCCGGCTAACAGGAATATAGTAAACTTAAATAAAGCATCTAGTTGGCAAGCCCTTCAGTGCTCCTCAAGAAGGCAGAAAGTGAAGAGAGACCTAAGGGGGACTCACTGTGTCAGAACCCACTTTTTTTTCTCTTAACCGTGGTGAATTAATCTGTTTTCATACATTTTTTTTGTACAATTTTACACATAGAGGAGCATGCACGTGGCTGTTTCATTTACTGCCCACAACATTCTGTGGGTTTTTTATATATTCTTTATTTTTCTATTCAGGTTGCTGCTAAAAATGTGTTTGCATTCTCATGTGATGCCTTTAATTCATCAAAAGGGAAATATGAAAATAAGATCTGTGATCAATAAACAGTTGAATATGAACACAAAATAAATAAGTTAAATAAATTTAACAAAGAAAAAAATTCTAGTAGTTTTTGTAAACTAACTTTACATATTATACATATAAATTATCAGATTTTTTCATTAAACTGTTAGAACTTAGAAAAAAATAATTAACATATTTCTAACATATGGTTTTTGGGTCTACAAAAGGTCATGCTGACCCGGATTTTAGACTGAGCCCTCTGTGTCAGCCCAGATGTGCTGCAACAGCAAGAATAAGTTAAGAAGGACAGACAAAATAAACCCTTACAGGTGGGTGAGCCTTGCTGGGCCTCAGTGGTGCTTCTCAGCACATGGAATGTAGAGTTGGATGTGGGTGAGCAATGTGAAAGATGCAGCCTCTGCACAGGTTATGTGCACTGAACGCCTGCCCACGTCTTGGTTACACAAAATCAAACCAGCTACAAGCAGCTGTGTAGCTCACACAGCCACAGGCATTGGGATCACGGTCACAAATTCCTCACTGATGCATTGCCTCTGCTTCTCAAACATGGTCATGTCTGACTCTGGTCACAACTGGAGCAATTTCTCTTTAAGTTAGGCCAAGATATCAGACTTCATAAATTTTGTCTTGCAAGTAGCTGAATAATGAATCCAGTCCTTTGGAAGAACTCCACAGCTGTTTTAGCATCTGACACTCTTTCTCGTTCACATCTTCAAGTCCGGATTTCAGGAAGCTCCGCACGAGACATTTGGACTCTTCCAACACCTAAAGCCAAAATACGACTCTATTTTATTTTGAATCTGAAAAATTTACTATGGATAATGGCGTGACAAAATTTTTAGAGTCCCAACTCTGTTTTACAAGCTAAGTACTTCCTTTGGGCACAGAAATTACATCTGATTTATAGCCACAACTCCCCTTGCTGGTAGTCAGCATCTTTAAGAATTGAGGTTGATGGGTTAGTGCCAGGTTTTTAAAAGAATGAGGGATTCTAAAGTACCTTAGTTTATTGAAGATCTGCCATGAAGCACAAGAAGGAGCTGAACTCCCTCATATTGAAATGAAAATGTGTGAGGGACAATATACTGGCTATCTGTTTTCTGGAAGGTGGCCTTTAAGCTTAGACAAGTTGGAAACCCAAAGAAAAAAAACGGATGTCCATTATCTTTAACAATTTTCCTTCATGTATTATTTCTTTATCAGTGCAGAAATTAATACAAAAAGGCCTTTACAGGAAATCCCTTTTTAAGCCTATTTGCTTACATTTTTATAAAAGTGAAATATTTTGCAAAAAAAGGGTGCTAAGCAAAACAAGCATCCTCTGACTGCGCTCCGAAGTTTGATTTACTTGGCACATACAACAAATCACCTGAGATCTTTGCAATAGAAAGCCCAACCTCAAGCCCTTAGTAATTGTTCCAAGTTCTGAAAGGCACAAACTGCAGGTCTATGGTTGCTCCCATAGTTCAGCTCATTTTTCCCAGACCCATTTTTAAGCACATTGAGATTGATTCCTTTAAAATTAGTTTTTAAATACACACCACCACCAGTATGTATCTCACAAGGAACTCAACTGGTCAAACAAACCCAATCATAATTCCTACATTACTGATTTTCTGAGGACAGGAGATTTACTGTAACTGACACAGTGTTCTGTGGGAAGGGAGGTGCATTCTCTTCACTCAGCTTTGTCAGCACCTTCATGTTAAGCCCAGTTCCTACGTGTTGTGGATTTCAACTCTGCTATTGCACAGTAGTATTTGTCTTTAACTCAAGTAATTGGTGTTAATAACAAATCAACAGGCCTGTGTATTTTTTGTGGTCTGTTTGTGAATAAGTCTTTGAAGGTTTATCTTTGTCCACAAGTCAGCACCAGCCTTCCTAAGGGGTCTTGAGAAAATTTCACTGACAGCCAAAGCAATGAGGGAAGGAAGAATTCACAGTAAAGCCCAGAGGTTTTCCCAACTCAAATAATACATGTTATATCAGCATCATCAAATAAAATTCTGCTACATTTCCAGAGAGTTTCATTCACAATGTCTTCTGTGAGATCTAATCTGCTCTTTATTTAATTAAAAGTCTCTTGTGCCTCTACCTCCTTTCACAGAAGATCCTTTAAATGAAACTGAAAGATGCTGAGACAGTTTCAGGCATAGGAAATATAGCAAGAAACTATAACAATTTTCACTTTAATTACTGCAGTTTTATTTCAGCCAGTATCACTTTTTTCACTGCATGTTTTTTAAACAACGATGTGCCCAGAATAGGAGTACAACTGCCTGAAGGAAAAGCCCCTAGGAAGTAAAGATAGGAAAGGATTTTCTTTCAAGTTTTGTATACACAAAAGGAAAGTTATAATACACTGTGACCAGACTGTGTTCAAATCCCTCTTGTCTGGTTCTCACCTCTCCTTCACAGCAGAGCTTAGCTGGCACTATCCCACCCTTCTGGGGTGCTGTGTAGAACATTCTGCAGCAGCAGGAACTGTGCAGGTGCAGAAAGAAGGCAGATTCAGCTGAAACTTGGTAGGCCAGAACAAAGTGAAAGGCAAATCTATTTTCTTACAGAGGTTTCCCATGACAGTTGTAGAGCTTCAGACTGTTACACCTTCATGAAGGAAATCTGTGCTAAAATCCCCCTCCAAAATCTGGGGCAAGGAGGTACCACTCATTGAATAAATACAAATACGATGAAAAAAAATACCCCCCACCCTTGTCCCTGAAAAATGAGAAACTCCATGAGCTCACTGATCCCTACCCAGGTTTTCTGATGTCAGCCTTCTTTCACAGGAATGGTTGTGGAAACTGAGGTCCCACGTGTAAGAAGCCTAGGGAGCAAACCTTACCTCTGTCAAATGTCATTTAATGAGGGAGTTTGGATTTCTTACCACTGCACTGCAAGATGCCATTTCTTTCACTCGTAGCATCACTTCTTGGCTAAATGTTGTTGGCCAAAATACTTGTGACACCAGTCCTCTGCTGCAGGCTTCCTGTGCTGTCAGCTTTCTCCCACAGAACAACATTTCATTTGCCTGTGAAACCAAAAGATTCTGGTAATCTTGGGTTATAATTCCCTTAAAATTTTTCTCATACTTGCCTGCTATTTTTACGATTAAATTACAAATGTTCTTCTGTATCTTTCCATACTGCAAAATACTTTAAAAGGAGTTTCAGTAGCTATTTAAGGATTGTGCAGGTGGCCAGAGCACAGCATGGGTTTAATTTAAGAGAAATGTGCTGGCATGCATGGTGAATCTGTATTGCTGATCTTACAAGAGTAACAGAGATACTGTGTCGAGAGTCATGGAACCCAGTAGGAAATATTTGCGGGGCAAATTCTGATTTATTATACTGGTAAAAGCTAAGCAATCTTACTGGAATCATTGTGGATTATCTTTAAAGAGCAGAGAGCTGTATCTGGCTGTAATACTGCCCACTCCTAACATAATGCAGAGAGCAACTCTGCAAGGTTATTCTGCTAATGTAGTTCTTCACTTTTCTACCATGATGTTGACAATCTTTGCTTTTTTAATCTTTCTTGTGTATAGCAGGTGTTGTATATTGAGCTCCAAGGTTATTCTTTGATAAGAAGTTGGTAGTGATTGGATGAACTTTCCATAGATTTCATTTCCATTAAAGACAATTAAGAAAATGGTTTACTTTTTAAAGAGAGACAGAAGATCAGGAATTTATGAAAGGTTCTTCAGCAATTTGAGGTGGAAAACCTTACCAGTGCGACACCCAGAATTTGTGGGAATGTGTATGATGAGCAGCCAGCTGGAGTGAGTCGGATTGTTGCATAAGGTGTCTGAAACCAAGCCTTCTCACTTGCCCAAACGATATCACAGAGTGGTAAAATAGAAGCTCCTAACCCCAGAGCAGGGCCGTTGATAGCAACCACAATTGGCTTCTTAAATTGAATAAAAGCTTTTACAAAATCCCTAAAATAAAAAAATAAAAGAAAGATCTTGAATATAAAAGTAACTCATAAATACCCAAGTTTAAAGTACTTAATCTGAAAGCAAATTAGAACCACAGAAGAACACAACAAATGCCCAGTTTTATGAAGTAAGAACTGCAAGATATTTTCTAGTTTGCACATGGAAAAGTTTGCTTATTTTTAGTTATTTAATCTTTCTGGGTAACTGGGTTATTGCATAGTTTTGTGTATGTTGTATTAAGTGGATTGCACTGAGTGTTGTACTTTTTGCAGAAAGGTTTGGTTTGGTTTAGTTTTACTTCTGGACCAGGAACTCCTGAGTCTGTACACACCACACTCCTTGGTTTGCTCCACAGTGGCTAGGATGGACCTGGTTTGGCTAGTGATGAAATATTATAGTCTGAATATTTATTTTTTTTGGAAAGTTCTCTTAAGATCCTGTATCAAAGGTTAATGCAAGTCCCATCAGTGGACTGGGAGATTGTCAGTGTTTATGGCATACCAGCAGAAAGAACAAGATGTTTGAAGGGGAGTCGGAGAGAGAAAAGTTTGAACGGACAAGTGATCTTCAGTTGGGTCTTCATTGCAAAAGTCTTCAGCAAAGCAGTTGCAAAGCAGATGCCCCTGCCTGACAACCCCAGTAATGTGATGAGAAATAACAGGGAAGTTAAATGTCATCAGATTCATCTGGGTGAATGAGCTAGAATATGTTAAATTCTGTGCAATGAGGAGATCTTTTAAATAAGTTACCTACCAGCAACTGTGGAAAGACATCTGTTGAATGGAACAGCCTTTACGCCAATTAGGAAAAGGCAAGAGTGTAATTGTAGGCAAATTATGGGCTCCAGCACAGCAGGTATATGGAGGCAAATGGGATGCTCAGTTATGTTAGAAAAAAGACATGGATAAATCAAATTCCAAGCAAAAGAGGAAATTGAGATTCTGTCCCTGCACTGGGTATTTATTAGGTCCAGAGTCCATCTTTGCTGACAGATTTTAGGAAAGAACTTTTGTCAAATGTGCCCTTTGATGAATTGCTGCTCTCCCACTGAGGTCAAAAGGATGTACCTGAACCTCTGTATCTGAACACAGGTGGGTCTTGCAGGTTAGAGGGCCCATGTGGCAACTGGGCTGAAGTGTGGGGGCACTGGCTGTATTTTAAATGGTGACAGAATCTGAGATGACCTAGCATTAAATTTTCTATTAATACATTCTGGTTTTCAAGTCCTCTAGTAAGGAGTTGATTTTTGACCATGGCAAAATAGAGAATTGATGCATCTCTGTTCACCAGTAGTAAACCAGGAGATCACTGTCAAGACAAAGAGAGTGAAATAAGGAACATTATTTTTGTCTCTTCAAGACCACCTTTGTCTAGAGGAGAGCAGGGCTGAGAGCTGTGATTCGTTTTCATTGCAGGAATAATGATGTTCCCTTATCTCATTATTTCGTTGTTTGTTTATGACTGAGTAGTGACTGTGGATCACTGCACCTTATTAATTCCAGAATTTTGAGAACCTCAGTAGTTATGTAAGCCTTCCAGACAGGACTACAGTTGGGAATAGGGATGTGATGAATGATAGGTAAAGAGAAAGCAAACTAAGGATAAATGGTGGCAGTAAATCTGAGGACCATGTGGAAGCAGATAAAACCAGTGTTGTGGAGAAAAGCGGGAATCACGGTGATAAATGGGACTGGAAGTGAATATGGAAAAGCAATTAGGGATGTGGAGAGGAAACAGATAATGTGGAGGAAGAACAAAGCAGAACACATTAATGGAGGGGAAGAGTTGAAGGAAAGTTGAAGGAAGTCTATGAGTGAGCAAGGAAGGGAGGACCTGGAGAGAGTGGAACATAACATTGAGAAGGCACAGCAAGCCTCTGTCATGAGGGAAGAAAGGGGAGCACAGAGGATGGTAAAATGGATGGGTGTGGAACCTGCTACCTATAGGATGGAGTGGAAGGCTACAATACTGGGAGATGATGAGTGGAACAAATGTCTGCCTTTGGTCTCCAGAAGCTGCAGTGACCAGCACTCCATTTGTTTCCTGTTTGGTACGTTGTTTCAGTTTCATCTCTGTACCCTGAACCTGGCATGTTTCCTTGTCTCCAAACCGTAAGTTCGCACAGGGAGTTTCTGGGTTACAGGATCCTTGTTTCAATTCAAAGCAGTCTTTGAAAAGGATTTCAGATTATAGCTGTTGTTGCTCGGTAGATCCAGATGCTCAAAGATAGGAAGAAGTGTCTGCAGAAGGCTTCTGGATTTGCTAGAGCATACCTATGAGGCTGACCATTGAATACACGCTGGGAAGCCCAGACACCTCTGCAATGTTTCAGGCTCTTGCTGCTGGTCAAGGCTTGTAGGTAAATCCAGGGCTGTAAATAAGCTGAGCAAGTAAATTTGTCTGATTTCTTCTGAGCACACCCAGAAAGTTGTGGCTCAGGTCCCACAGCGCTGCCCAGCTGATGGTGTGAGCCCAGTGGTAGGAATGCCTTCCAGGGAGTGTCAATCCCAGGGCTCTGCAGGCCATGCTGTGCAGCCTGTCAGCCCTTTCCCTGCTCTGGGGGGGCGTGTGGATGGTGGCAGCTCAGACTGGTGGGTCTGGGATGGATCTGGGATGGATCTGGGATGGATCTGGGATGGATCTGGGATGGCTCTGTGAGCAGTGCCTGCAGAGAAGCTGCCGTGCCACACATCCGTTTGTTGCCAGCCCCGGTGACTGAGGACACAACACCAATGAATGGAGCATTCATGGGAGAGAAGACTCAACAGGGACTGAAACTTCAGCTGTAACGTGTGACTGGTATAGGAGAGCCACACTTTGGAAAGTGGAAACACATGGTAACCAAGATTTCATTTTCACTTTGATGCTGGTCTAACTTGATGTAGAGCAGTGGAGGCAGAGATCCGTGGATGTATTTTAGGACATCCAAACCACTGAAAAAAGCAATGGACATTTTTTCTTCTCTTATTACAGTTTATTTTCCATGAGCTGAGTCCTTTGTTCACAGAAAGCACAGAGAGTGCTAAATGGAAAACGTAGGGTATTGTTTCCAGAAGTACAATAAAAATCTATTTTCAGTGGGCTGGAAGCGGACATTCTTGACAAGGAGCAGTACATTGTACCAATACTTCAAGAGTGTTCTGTGAGTCCAAGGCTGGAAAAACTGAGTATCACAGTCTGGCTTATACTTATTTAAATGCTGGATTGATAAGTATACCTGTATATTAGATGTGTGCAAATAAATGTGAACTTATATAACAATACCTAACTGCAATTTTTACAAGAATAATACTAAATTTGTATCTTTTGGTGGGTGGTGAGTGTGCCTGTGTTTTCAAACAAGACTAGTGATTTTCTTCCCTCACGTTTTTTTTTGGTTCCACATTGTTAGAAACCTCTCACATTTAAAAAATAAACTTAGGCTGTGTCCTTCAAAGGGTTTCTCTTTTCAAAAATATCACTCCATGATATTAGAGCATAGTTAGGATCTTATAAACAGATTGTAACTTATTACATTTAAGAAGTATCTTTTAAAGTCTTTCAAAATAATTGCTACTTTGAGAATTTAAACAGTTTTTAACCTGGAATCCAAACTGATCTGCAGTTGTTGTAACTAAGATAATTGATTTTTAATGTATTTTGTGTAATAGCTAAACCTGATCTTATGTTATGTTAATAAATCCCAAGTAGAGATATCTTGTAAAAAAAATTCTTTAATATTCCTTCACACAATTGTTGCATGATGTTTTAAAGCTATCAGAAGCATATTTATTTGTAGAAAATGGGGGGTGGGAAAGGGACCAAATTGTGTCTTGGTACAGACTGGTGAAATACCATTGGCTTTAGTGGAATAATGTTGATTTATACTGGAATATATCTACCTTGTGGATAATGGAATATTTGGTGATGTGTTGTGCAGATTGATTTGCAGACTGCATGTCATAAACCCTGGAATTCTATTAAGGTGATGTGATATATATATATATATAAGGAAAGTCACATTTTAGTTACAAAAATAAAACTACATTTACATATATATTAAGTAATTTAAATTTAAGAAGAAGAGTGGAGACCCTTCTAGTAAGGTTCTGAAATACAGTGGCAGACTGCTATTTCAACAGAATATGAGTAAGCCATGGATTCCCATTTGGACTGAAATTAATTAAAATGATGAACATTAAAACAAGTAAAAGATCTGCCTTTCAGGAACCACTTTAGAACATGAAGCAATACTGAATTTGGAAAAACAACAAAAAAGTTGTATTTGAATTTGGAGGAATGATTCGAAATATTAAATACAGAGAATTAGAATAAAATAAATCCCTATGGATATTAGCACTGGAAGAAATGTGCTTTCTTTTCTAATACGGAAAGGTCCAAGTTTCTTTTTACTAAACAAATTTGCAGGACTATAATTAGAATGCAATCAACATTTAAATATACAACATTTTTGGACCTGATAAATATCTTTATAATCACACACTGCATTTCATAATTTAGAGATCATAGGTAAGCTTGGGTCACCTTATAGCTTCTGCAATCCTAGTGCTTTCCTTTCTTCTGTCATTGGATAACCTGCCAATTAAATATGAGTAATCTAGGCCACTACAGAATACACTTCCCACTGCGCTGAGAAGTAAGAGTTTACTGTCATCAGCTGATGCATTGCACAATGCTCTCCGAACTTCCTTCATGATCTGTGGATAAAGAAAAGTAAACAATTCGACATGCATGCCGTGGCAATATCATTTCCCTACTTTTACAAACCTTATTGATTTTGAGAGTCTTAAATTTTGGGCACTATTAATAGTTACATCAATTATATATATAATTTTAATATAGAATGATATTAGAATCATTAGAATGATAACACTGAGAGTTTGCAAAATATTTTATATTTGGCAGTGCTTTGTTGATGTTTTACTAATTCAAAGAGGTTTTAGGACTTGGCGGTTCTTTGGTCTATGGGAAATTCTACCCAGATTATGTTATTTGACTGCAATTTAATAATTTCAAATATCACTTTTTTATATTCATTGTGTACATCACTGTATCCTCGGGAACATGTTTATCACAGCAAAAGCTTATTAATAACCTCAACAGCTTGAAAGGAAAAATTTCTAAACCCCAGTTTTCAGTTCTTCAACTACTTTACTTTATATGACTTCAACCAGAGCAAAGCAGGACAAGAGGACATCATATATATCAATATGACAAATATATTATTCATTTTTCTGTAGTCAGTGACATTTTCACAGTTTACAAAAGTTAAATCATAAAAGTCCCTTAAAAAAGAGACATTTTGACTTTGATTTACAACTGGATCAAGCTATTAATTGCACAATAAATCAAACCTAATCAAAATCTGTATAAAATTGAGCTGCTGGTATTGTAGGAAAATGGCCTTTCACCTGAGCAGAGAATTGTTTCCTAATGATTTTTAAAAGGAAATAGTATTTCATAAATGTCTGATGGCTAACTTCTTGTTTGGTCACAGCTGGGCGTGGTTTGTGAGCTGTAACTCATTTCAGCCCCCTCTCCTCTATAATGTGCTCCTCACTGCAAATAATTTGCTCCTCACTGCAAGGGCCCTGATTTCATCTAGTGTGACACCTCCTATCCTTAATCATACCCATGTGTCAAAGTATTTCCTATAGACATGGTCCTGCTGCCTCAAATTTTTCGCTTTTGCACCAAAAGATTTGCTGCTGGTGTAAATTTAGGTAAGAGAGAGCTAAATGTGGCTGAGGATTTAAATAGTTTCCATTTCAGAGAAACCCAAGATTTTTAGCCTGTGATTATTTCTGTTCACTACTTTCTGTTACCAAAACTTCTTTAGATCTCTGAAGTGCCTTAAAAAATGGGCATAAATTTTTTTTAGGGATAAACACTGAAGTTTTGTTGATGCCACCCCCTAGGTAGCCTTTTAATAGAAATCCTATGGATTGTGCTGCTTTCCCTACGGGTTTGTGGGAAGGTGAGTATTACTGGCTGCTGGGACTGGGCATGAGAGAGCAGGTGGTGAACTTTTAGATGCTTCACTTTTACAAGAGCACTTCAGAACGCCTGTAATACTGAGTGTATGACAGTGGGTGGAAGTGAAGTAATTAAAAGCTGCAGAATTTGGAAGTGTATTTGAAATTCTTATGCAGGTACAAAAATGTCATTAGCGATTTTAGGAGCACTGTTTATTCTGAGACTCTCAGAGGCTGTCTCAGCCCTCAGCTGAGAGAAACACAGCAACACTACACATATAACGGGGAAACAAAGGGGAAAACCCCCTGAAACCTCTGTTCAGTGTTAAAGGAGAAACTTTAGTATGTGGTAGATATTAAAATTAAAAAAAAAAAAAAGTATTTTGGTTTTCCTAGTTCCATGTGAATGCAATGTTGTCCTCTTAATTCACTATAAAAGATCTCACAGTCTGCTCTTTCTTAGGGTGAATGTATAAATAATATTAGGGAATACCAGTCAAACATTTTTCTGCCCAGTGAGGAATGTTGCATTAAGTTTGATGCCATGATACCCATTCAGCAAGTTTATTATTCCCCTTCCTCCAGTGGTATTTGCCTAAGTGCTACTTTTTTGTTGTTACCAGTGCTCTCCTTCACACACATCATTGATGATACAAACCTGCCTCTTTTTTATCTCTCCCCTCACTCATCTGGATGACTAAAGCCATCTAAAACCCATCCAAATTTTGGTACAGAGGTTACTTTTCTTGTAAGAAAAACCAGTATTTTGCCATCACTGTTTTTTCAGTATTGTGGAGAGGATGACATTGAGTCTGTAATCAGGAATCAATTTCTCAGAAATGGTTAAAAGTGGGAAGGCTTTGGTTACTATCTTTGAGCAGAAGGAGAAATTTAATTCCCCTGCTCCACATGTTTCTATCAAAAGAAACCAGGAAACCATTAAGTATCAGTATTTCCAGGCTCCAAAAGGTATGCTTTTTTCTAAAGAGCCTTAAGTTTGTCATTAACTTTATCATCCAAAGGTGCTTGGAGGCTTATTGGAATCCAGCAATGCCAGCCAAGTCAGTGCTCACTCCCTTGGTCAGGAACCTTGCCATGATTCCTTTGCAGCCCAAAATTCCCTGGGTCCCTTTGTCACTCAGCCTGGTTATGGGCACTGCTGCTCGTGCTGCCTCTGGAGCCTTTCCCCTTGGGTTATCTGGGGATGGACATTTCTATCCAGCTATTTCAATGATTACAGGGAAGCTACAAACAGGAAAATAAAGATAATTTTAGTTCAGAATTGCTCTCTGTTTTTTGTGTTTAATGTGGGTTGAATTCAGTTCTCAAATACAGAGATACAATCTGTCTTTAGTTACATTGCTTTGTCAGATTCCATATTCTTTTTCTTTCTTCCAAAGTCCTTAAACCTTTCCCCATCTTGCTAAAACTATGGCATTTGCCCAATTAAATTTTATTTTCTCTAGTGGACCAGATCTAATACTACTATTTCCAGAGCTCCTTAGCAATATTCTCCAGATCTGTGCTTTTATTAATTAGCTTTTTTATGGCCTATCATGTAATTTTCATTTGTGGGGACAGTATTTCTATTTGAATGCATTTGATAAAATTTCCGAGGAAGTATTTACAGAACAGTATGGGCCAGTTATTTAAGTTATGATAGTTGATTGGATTGTAAATTTGGACCAGACCTAGTGCTTCACTTACTGTTTTACTGAAACCCAAATATATAATAAAATTATCACCTTCTCAGAAGTTGCTTATATTTTTAATCCTGTCAAGTAAATAATCTCATTAGTTCTTGAACAGAACATCTTATATTGCAAAATAAACATGAACCAGTTAAAGACTTCATTAAACTTCCAAGAGCTTATTTTAATGCCTTTTGCTGGATGTAGGAAATTTCCAAAGGCATTTGATGGCCTTTGCTTTCCATCTTGCTTACATTCTGGGAAAATCAAAGAGCTGGGAATTTATCACCATAATTACACAAAGTATCTTGAACAGAAGTCTCTTGTTCATGAAAACAGAAGCACTAGTTAAAAAAGTCAACTTCCCTAAATCTCTGAGGACTCACTGTGATATTCTTAAAGGTAATTATTCTGTAAATATTACCTTAAACCCAAATTTTAAAGCTATTCTGTTGTTCTTAGAACCTCTTCCCCACTTGTGCCTTTTTACATAGATAAACTTTGTGTTACTGATTCCCTGTCCTTTCTGTTTGGCACCCAAAGGACTCAGGAACCTCTAAAGCTGCAGGCACAAGCACTGGACCAAGCCCACAATTTAATTTTGTGTAGAGAGCAGAACTACAGAGAACAGAAAACTTGTACCTGCCTCTTTTTTATTATTTCCAGGTTAGGAAAAGTGAAGGCAAACCAGTGCTCCTAAATGCACCTGGCAGAACTTTAAACCCTGTTATTCACATTTGAAATTTGAAACCCAATTCTTGTGTATGAGAAGGTGCTTGAGGTAGTTCTGTCACTCTTCAATGGAAGCACTGGCTGTTTAGAGAATGTTTCACTTTTAATTCAGGGGAATATGAACTCCTAGCTCTGTTAATAATGTTAAATGAGAAGAGCAGATGGGACCACTTAGTCTGAAACAGAATTTGGATCCTTGAGATGTGCTGAGTTTTAAGAGCAGCAGCATCACTGGAAGAAGAGCTTCAGGAGCAGCAAAAGTCCCACAAGAAAAAATTCCCTAATGGAATTAATAATGAAATATTTCACAAATATATTTAAAAAACAAATCTTAAAAGTAGCAAGCTTAAGCTACTGAAATAAGAACAAGCCCTGCTCTTTCATGACAGTGTCTTGGAAGTTTTATAAGCTCTTGTAAAAAAATAAGAAAGAATTTCTATAGTACCCTGAACATTTTTGTAGAAAAAACTCAATTACTAAAGAGGCACTGAGCCAACTTCAATCAGTGCAAAGGCTGCTGGAAGGAGCATTGGCACATTTCATGCTAAAATCACCTGCACAAATGGGGTTACCAACAACAGAGGATGAAGAGTCAGGAAGACTTCTCTAGACTTACATTTTTTTTTGGTATAAATAAGTTCTCTGCTATTTTAATTAAATTGACATAAATAGCAGGGGCCAATGGTTGAACACAACTATTAAATTTCATCTGAAGATTCTTATAAAGCACAAAGGGAAGCAGAGCTGTTGAGGGGTGAGAGGGATTTTGTATAGGCTTAAGTTTAAAAGTGTAAAATGATTGCTTGCAGTGCACACCTTTTTTTCTTTAACGTACATGTCCGGGTATAACCAGGCTACTATTTAAGCACATCAAATAGACCTGCTCTGAATAAATGATTCATTTGCTATTTGACAAATATAATTTACTGAATGTCTAATAAATCCTGAAGTTCTTCACACAAAATGAAACACACTTTCTTCATTTTGTAGGAATTGTGTGTTTGTATTTTGCATTCATTGGGGATAAAAGGCATCAAAACTGAAAATGCTCTAAAGCTCCCTAAAACACTTTGTCTCACCTATGGCTATGGGTGACAAACTGCAGGGACAAGTCATTCAACACATTCCTCCTTTCAGTTCCTGGGGTTTTTGCTGTACTTGCCAGCAAGAATGTGAAATTGTCAGTCCTGGAGGTGCTGGATTTTGTGGTGTGAATGATCATGGGCAGCAGCCTGGACTGAGGCCAAAGAAGCCGTTTCATGTTTACAGCCATGAGTCTTCCAAGGGCAAGAGCCTGTGATTGCTCTTGGCCTGGATGAGGTTTAAACAGACAATCTCCATGTGGAGAACTCAATACCTGATTAATTCCTGACCATCCTGGTCAGTAAAGTGGTTTTCTAAAACGTATTTCCTGGTTTTCAAGGGAGCTTCAATAAAGGTTCTAGAAATAGTCTACGCCGGTGATGCAGGGAGAGGACTATTACATGCTTATCATTTATTCTTCCACAGAGGTGGGTTCCTGGCATATTGAAAACTTCCAAGGGATGAAATGGATTGGTTTGGCAGATCCAAAGAGCCTGAATTAATCCCCTGGTCAGAGCATCTGAACACTGCTGATGCGGAACAGCACAGCCAGCAATGTAAAGGTATGTCTGTTCTGAATGAACACAGCAAGTCCATGATTTCATATTTTTTCAGGCCCTTGAGCTCCTTCATTTAAATTACCTGCAGTGTCAATCAGTGCTAATTAAGACAGAGATGGAATGATGGATCTGATGCAATCTAATGCATTTTAACGAATTAGTGTTAAAAGCAAGTGTTTGGTGTTTGATGGCAATTACCAAGATAGGCCTTCTAAATATTAGATAGTTTAAAAACTAGGAGTGATAATGTTTTGTATCATCAGTTTTAGCCATTTAGTATCACTCAGTGTATTACTGCCCATGTGTACATGTGCATTTGAGAAGGGCACTCATTATACCTGCCCATTGTAAGCAATTAACTTCAAAGTTATAAATTTTCTTATTGAATAGAATGATTCCTCAAAGCTAAAATCTTTGTACAATCTCTCCAGGACATCCATCCTGATGCAAGCACTTACAGACATCCCTTTTCTTCTGACAGGGGAGTGGCAGAACAGGGCATTGCAGCCACAGGGAATGGAAGGAAAAGCTCCTCAGCCCTTCCAGTGATCCATGTGTGCACTGGGGCAGTACAAGCTGCATGTCTGAGTCTGCCCCTGTGTGTACAGTGTTTGGAACAAGGGAATTAATTTCTGTCTTTGATATGTTGTATGACTTTATGCAATTCAGCTGAGGATAGAGCCCCTAATTGGTTAAGATTTCATAAATAAGGACTCATACAGTGATTCAGAGAAAAAGTAATTAGGGATCAAGATAGAATTTAGAATGGTTGTCTCAGGATATAGACTGAAATTCTCTGTATACAACTGGAGCACTATTTAAATTAGTAAAAGGAAAGAGACCAGATTTCTCCTAAGGATAGTAAATATCAGTAACTTCAATGTGTGAAAAGCTGCTTCACACAATTCCATGCTGGAAATACTGATTCTACCATTCCTTTTGTTTTTTTTAATTTTTTTTTTAAGACATGTGAATGAAAATTTAATTTCCATTGCATTCTTTTGGATAGGAAGCCCAAGTGTGAAAACGTTAGGTAAGTTTGCACTCCAGATTTCTTTTCTAAGTTCATCAATTAGGAAAAAAAATACATAAAATCAAATTCAAGTGCAATATTTGCAAGATAAGCCACACATTAGGATGGCTTTCTTTGGCTTTTAGGGATAAACACTTACCTCTGGGGTCAGTGCATTGTTCTCTGAAGTCTGACTTGACAGCAAAATATGTGTGAAACCATCTTCTTTCCGGACTACAATGTCCCTGAAGCGGCAGTTACTTTCATTTTGTCGCACGCTGTATCTCAGTCTCTTATCGAAGACATAATCTTTCTCTCCATCAAGTTTCCTTTTCACAGTGCTGTGTAGATTCAAGCTTCCATTGGCCAGAGAAGAACCTTGCAGATGGAAAAAAATCAAAGCATAATTACCTCTATACCGTCAAAGAAACGGAGTGATACTTTCTATTAGCTTCAACAAAAATAAATAAGGAAAAATAAATAAAAAAATGTGCCTGGCTAGTCAAATGTGGCCTCAAGCCATTGTTCTTATTCTGTACTCCAACGTGCAGAACTTTTTGTTCTCTGATCAGACAACCTCTAGACACAAGGAACTGATGCCATTTTGGAGAGTATCCAGGAGCAGGGAAAAAAAAGAGAAGAAAGATACAATTCCTCCTTAAAAACAAGTAAGAGCAATAGTAAGTCAGTCTTAAAAAACAGTTTATTCGTACACTGTGTATGAGCTGCAAACAATTCCTTTGCTGATGTCTATAGTGTTTCTGTAACAGGCAATAGAGGATGACTGGCAACAGTGCTGAGCGGGGGTGTCGAAGGAGCTTTACAAGGTTTGCATGCAATAATCTTTTTCTAATTGCAGATGTTTCACACTATTGCCATTAAAAATAAAGCAGAGACAGGTTGTTGAGGGACAGAGATTAAAGTCACTGGTTTTTGTTTATATAGATACCAGCCCACAATGCACCATTTTTAAGAAAGGCCAAGAGAGAGCTGAATGAAAACACCTTTGTTTGTTCTGTTCTTTACTCCTGCCAAAGCTGACCTGTTCCAACTCCTGGTTTCAAATAGCCAGGAATATTTAAAGGGCAGACGACATGAATATTAGAATACAGATTTTAATTTATAGTTTAAGTGACCACCATCCAATTAAAAATGCTCTGCTAGAATAGAATTGAACAGTGAACTCATGAGAGATGACTAAACCAAAATCACTTAGCCTCATTTTGGATTAGCTATGTTTCAGCCTGATGCTTACGTAGGTAACTGATCTGTCTGACACCTCAGAGTTGGCAGTGGCCTGTGGAATTGTTCACAGTGTGTGAAATGCTGTATGTGCACTGCAGTTAGGAGATGGGATGTGAAAACACAGCCAGTGCTCAGCAGTGTGTGGCTGGGTCTCATGTGGTGCGTGCGTGTGCGTACTCACACATCTACACTCGGGGATCTGCCTTCATCCAGGAGCCTGCTCAGTCAATCAGGAAACTCTTTTTTGTTGTTGAATTAAGAGATACCATCTAAAGCACTGCCTGGGTTATATTGAATAGAGGATTTACCTGGTGCAATGCAAACATGGCCAAATTCCATTAAATCATCAGTTTAAAAAACAATCATTTGAAACCAGAAGCTGGAAATTTGTTTTCTTGACAAAAAGTGTCTACAAGTGTAGAAATAACCATGTTTGAACTTTACTATTACCATGCTTGAACTTTAAATGCTATGAATAATTTCCTATGACACGTTTCTTTTTTTTTCTAAGGTTTTTTTTGGACATGTATTCTTACTAACAGAAATCATCTTGTGAGATTACTAATAGAACACCAATGTCATTGGGAATAATGTACTGAAACTAATTAACTCTTTGACTGAATCAGGCTATTAAATATTGCATTTTTATCTATTCAATGCTTAACCAGCAATAAGCTACTGAATTGTGATGACTTCAAACTCCCAAAAAAGTATAAAGAACTTACAAAATCAGAGGCACAAATGCCCATTTAATGGAAGATGTGTCAGACTAACTGTACTGATTATCTACCTACTGTGGAAGATTATGCTACATCTATTTTAAATACAGATGGCAAGAGAAGAGTAGAAGATTAATTCACACAAATAATCCAGCTCAACAAAAAGCTTCACAATAATTTTTTTGGTTCATTTTATTCTTCCTTATGTATTCAGTTTGTAAATGAATATATGATGTAAGAAACTATAGATCTTATCACACTATTTTAACTATCTGGATGCCAGATGAAAGAAATTTAACCAGAGAAAAGATCTAAATTAAATATGAGAGAAACATAAATGAGAAAGTGCCATTTTCAAAAGTAGACCATTAACAGAACAATATATAGTGAGTAGCTTGTGGTTTCCGTGTCTCCAGTGCGTCCCTGTAATCTTGTTTAATCCGATAAACTGGAGAAAATGATCAGCACACTCTAAAGACAACAGTGATGTGGAACCAGGCCAATTTAGCATGTCTGCTGTGTGGAACTCCTGAAGCCTGCTCTGGAGCCACTGGAGCCATTGGGATTGTCCCTGTATGAGGGTCAATAGTCAGCACCTGCTCAGGGCACACAAGGGGAGCAGCACCTGAGTATGTCATGGTGAAAAATGACTGTGACAGGCAAGAAGAGACATTCAGAGTCTCAAACCAATTTATACTGCACATGAAACAAATTAAGGATGCTTCAAATTAACTAAGGAAGCTTTAGATACATCTAAGTATGGTTTTCTGGCTTAACAGTAAGTGAGTATTTGATGCTTAGTCTAAGTACAAAAGGAAACAGACTGGGAGAAAATACTCTTTCCTTTAGTGGGAATTTAATCTAATTATTAATTTGTGTTTAATCAGCAGTAGAACTTGTGGAATACTAAGCCAATTGAATATATAAATTCAATTTTTTTTAAGGGAACCTAAGATGTTCCCATACCACTGCTGCATGCAGTAATCCTTCTCCAAGAACAGCAATAAAAGATGGCAGTAAAGGATGCTATTTAAGGAGAAAATGCAGGCTTGGTTGCATTCTGCAGTTCTTTCCCATAGTATCATCCCTAAGTGTTGTATAGAAATATGGAAAGGCTCATCCCTCCTGTTTTCCTTCAGTGTTTACTTGTGGACCTTTTCATGGATTTTTCTAATCCCCTTCTGAGGCTGTTGATGCTGTCTGTCTCCACAGCTTCCTGTGGTATGACTCCGAGAAGTTGGGTAGCCACTACACAGAGAAAAAATTTCTTTCATCTGTGCTTTTATCTGATGTTCCACCAGTTTCTGTGAGTGGTCCCTAGTTCTGCTGTCGAGGGATTTCAAGAGTAACAGTTCTGCATTTAGTATATCTGAGACCTTGATGATTTTGTAAACTTTGATCATGCTGCCCCTCAGCCACCCCTCTCCTAAACTGAAGCCTCTTTTATTCCTGTAAGCCTCTTCATTTTAGCTGCCCATTCCTGCATCTTTTACAGTACTCCACCACTGCTGAAGGGTCTGAGACTGGGGCTCCATTCTACTAGGCATTGCAGAAAACACACTGGAAATTTATATTCCAAAAAGCTGAGGCAGACAAAGTGGGAGAAGAAAGTGAGCAAGATCGCACTGACCCTGAGTGCTTTGGGGGACTTGGAACTCCACATCTCCTTCCACCAGGGGTGCTTCTGCCCACTTGTAGAGGACACCTCAAGCTCCTGCCATTTACAGATACATCTTTTCTGAGTGTTCCATCAGAGCCAGTTTAATGGTGCAGTGGCTGTGCCACCACCCTCCACAGCAACCCCAGTGCTGGTACGAGCAGCCACACCATGGATTGGCCTGGTGATCTGCTCTGGCTGAAAACTCACCCTGCAAAACAGGTTAATTTTCAAACAATGCAGTTCACCTTGTAGCCTCAAAAGCACTAAAACTGGTGCAGAGGGAGGGATGGGAATAACAATCAGGGTGTCACGGGAAGGAGAGCTGGACTGCTGCTTTTATTAGCAGTATGCATTTATGCTGAATGGAAAGGATGATGGAGCTGAGGCTTTCATTTTTCCAGGTGAAATAAGCCATGCTCCCTCACTCTCCCTGGTAAAGCAGCTTTGCATTCCTCAGTCTTCCCAATAGCCTTTAACTGCCTCTTTTCTGTCTTTCTTGTGGGTAATGGTTAATACTGTACATACTTAAAAGCCGTGTTCTGTTGATAATTTACTAATAATTTCAGACTTCTCCAGCTAAGGGAGCATCTGTAAGATATCTAAAAGGAATGAGTTTTTATCCAAACTGAGAGAGCAAGCATGTTTACTGGTCTTTTACTGCCAGTATTCTTTCAGAATAAATAAAAGAGAATAAGCTAAAAAACCAAGAGGAAGCAGTGACTAAGTCACAGAGCGTATTTAAATCAAGGGCACCATGAGACTACAAAGATTTTCGTAATGGAGAAAAACAGTGGTTAGTGATACATGACAGGCAGAAATTCTTCAGCAGATGGTACAGAAAAAGAGCGATGTAGAAAAAGGAAAGAGAAAATTAAAAGAGGATGTTTTTTGATGCTGTCAAAAAACTTGACAAAACAATCGCTCTCAATTACAATATCTGGAGAGAAACAGAAATGTGGTAACAGAAGACAACAAATATAATCAGAAAGACCAATATTGTTAGCTCCTGGGAGCATCAATGGATGTTCTTCACAGAGTTTTTCAGTATTTTCCAATTTGCAAACCCTGAAATAACTGTCAGTTAAGATGATTCTGCTCTCCTTATGGCAGGACATATAAAAGGCAGAAGACAGTTTTTGGTATTAAAGATCTGTCCCAACTTCCACAAGGTCCCAGGACTTCACTGGGGTGCACTGAACATTTTGTGTTGTATGTAGGCCCAGCCAGGTTTTCAAATTGTAGTCAAATTTGACTTTTCCAAATCTAGGCTTCATCTCAAGACAAACCTAAAATTTCTGTACATATTTTCTGTGCAGTCTTACACTTAGCTGTGAAATGAATCTGACATTCATTTGGGCTCCATACAGGCAATCTCAAAGCTGAAACAAATGTCTGCTTCCTCGGATTCTGAACAGGGCTGCCCAGGAGCCACAGCTCCTGGGAGCCAAACCAGGTCCTCCAGGCTCCCTCTTTGTTCCACATCTAGTGCCTGGGAGCCCTGCGAGGGCTGATGGAGCACGCCAGGCTTTCAACTTCCAGAGTGAGTGGCAGACTGCCTGAAACCTCTGGCATAGCTGGCTGCCTCCAAGCTAAACGTGGGAGTCCTGCCAAGCAGACTACCACACTGCTCCTGCTCCCCAGGGACACAGCCTTAGGACCTTGGCTCAGATTTGGAGAAAGTTTTGAAGCCCAGAATGTTTGGAACAAAATTTCTGTTATCCAACAAATTGGGCATTTTTCTCTGAAACTTTCTTCATTTGTAATTTGTAAAATTTCAGCCTGGTTTTATTGTGGCATCACTCCCAATTCAAGTGGGTTTCTGTGATAATAATGGGGCACAGGGCAGAATCACACTGGCATCCTCTGTGTGAGTGTGAATACTGAGGGAGTTTAGGAAATTGTTGGACTTGGTGAAGAGTAGCGCAAGTTTCTTCCACTTGACATTTCAGATCCCTCTATCAGGAAATGTGGCCTCTCTCAAGTTTGCAGGGCAATATTAAGAAAAAAACTAGTGATTTGATTTTGACCCTTCTTCACCAGTTTCTGTCTGCTCTTACTCAGGCAGTCTCATCCCTCCTCTTTGTAGTTTTCTCCACGCTGCATGTGCTAGGTATCACACAGCAGGACTCGAGGGATTTCTGACCTTGGCAGTGCTGCTGAGTATGGGCTTTTCAGAAAGGAGCCAGGCAGAGATTTAAAGACCTCTTACTTTTGCCTACAGAATGCAAGGGGAGCAAAATATATAACACAAGTCATGGATTTGGAGAATGCAAAATCTGTCATAAAGAACTGTTTGAAAGAAGCTGCAGAGATCAGCTCTTGGGCCAGGAGAGAACACCTGGCTACTCAGGCAAAGCAGCTTTCCACTGAACGAGAGCTCTCTGACAGGGATTATTCAATCAGGGTGCTGGAGGCCATTCCTTAGCTGTTCTGGGTTCAAAGAAAAGGCTCATTTGGCCTTACAGTTCTTTATTAAACAAAATATTTTAAAATATGGGAATTAATGAATTTCGAAGATACATTTTTTATCGGAACTTCCACAAGAATAACATAAAAAAAAAAGATTTGAAAAACTTCATTAGAAACAGTAAAAAAAACCACCAAAACTTTATACACATCTGTGATTAGATATGCAAATTTTCTTAAAGAATCAGGTAGCATTTTAAGCATTCTTACATGAGCTCAAACTCCCCAAAATACGAAAACCAAAATACACTTTTAAGTGCTTTAACTTCAAATTTCATTGACATCATCAGGAGTACTTATGCATTTAAATCTGACCATGCATTTTGCTGGTTTGGGAGTTTTTAATAGCATATTTGATGCCTGGTTTGAAAGATCCCAGTAGGTATCACATATAGCCAGTAAGACTGGGCAAGGTCAGATCTCCTTCCCAAATCAAGGAGCATTTGCTAGGCTGCCAGTAGGGTGGAAAATGGAAAGCAGGGTGATATAATTTATGTTGACTTCTGAAAAGTTTTTGGCAGGGCAATTCACCAGAAGCTGTTAAGGAAATGAGTACTATCATGAGCTATAGAAAGTAGCTAATAAAAATAAATAATTGGAACAAATGGTTACTTTTCATCATGTCAAGTTGGCTGGTCCCAAGGTCCCAAGGACCTGCAGAAGGATTAGTTTATTTAATGTATGTATTAATGAACTGGGAAGAGAAATATGAGAGGAAAATTTGAAGGCAATACAAAATAAGTAGAGTGAAAACTAGGAAAGATTTTGAAGAGCTTCACTGAATCAAAAGAAAAAGGTGAACTGGCAACAACAGTAAAACAGATTAAATGCATAGTGAAACGGATCATACATAAAGCTGTGTTCTAAATTAACTGTAACAAGGAAGGAAAAAAACCCCAAGAGCAACTGTGGATCACTCAATGAAAACCTTTATGCAGTGTGTAAGAGCAGAAAGAATAATTCTCCAAAGGTTCTATCATCACCATATCAGTAAGCAGTAGGAAATAATTTGGAACAGCTCCTGCTGTTTTTAAAAGGTATTAAAACCACCCCCCAGACCAATGGCACAAGAGGATACTCAAAACTCTGAGGAATCAGTAAAGCCTTCCAGGTGGTAGGAAGGCTGAAAAGGCTGGGGCTGCCAACTGACTGACAGGGCATCCTCCACTTCATCCCTTCTGAGGGACAAGAGACTATTCAATGATAGTCAACTCCCCCAAACAAAATCCCAAATCCCAAAACCTGATCAAATTAAATCTGCATCCTATTGTTAACCCCTGGAAATTACAGTCACAAAAGACCATTGAGGCTGTAAATTGGGTAAGATTGAAAACAAACCAAAAAGACTGGACATATATAGATAATGAGAAGCTACTTAATTTCCATTAAGATGAACAGTTTTTATAGAGAATATAAACTTTATTCTTTGAGAACTAAGCCAGTCAGTAACTATGAGGATTAGAGAGAAATTTCCCCTGTATCTTCTTGTTCACTTCAAGACTGTACCTTCCTCTAAAGTCTGTCTTAAGACTTTTGATGTGTCCAGTCACTGTTAGAGACAAGGACCCGAGTGTTCCTGACTATGACAAGCATTAATACTGAGAACTTGAATCTTATTCAGCCACACTTACCAGGACACTTTAGCAAGAGTGGTATTAATTCTAAAATAATTCTGGTTTCTCTAGACCACTGGGCTTAAGCACACCTAACTGAACAGTGATTTGTTATGTGGAGATATACAAACCCAGAGTTGCAGCACTGCACATATCTCAGTTGTCATTCCTACTCCATGCCCTGTCCTCACTTCCCATAGGGATTTACACTGCAAAGGCACGTGACAGAGCCCACACTGCTTCATGTCACTCCCTGGGAAAAGGAAAGAGAGAAGCCAACTGATAAAAAAAATGTATAATATGTAGGGAAAGTGTGGAACTTGTTTGTGTGTTTCTCACCATATCACTTGTGTGACAACAATTTTTCCACGAGTGGGCCCTACTTGCAGTTGCTGCAATTAACACCCCCCTCCCGCACAGAGGAGTTGTTTAAATCACATACCAATTCCATTCACAACAGGGGAATTGTTACTGACTTCCAACACGCTGGGCAAGTTTTGTTCTCCTTCGTGATCGTTTAAATCCAGGTTTTGCTGCTGTGAGCCATTCCCAAAATGTCTAGAGTCTTTCTCATGGCTGCCATCTCCATTCTGCAGACCATTATGTGGCTTTTTCAGTGGCATGATCTGTAAACCGCTGGGAGTAGTTCGGTAAGTCACAGTTTTAGCAGCCCTGTCATTTGCAGATCCTGGCTTTGCTGCATATCCTCGTTTCTGTTTTTGATGAGATGGATTAATTCTCTTCCTTTTGTGTGTCGATCCTTTAGACTTCCCAGATTCAGAAGGTCTATGTGGAATTTTCTCAACAGACGACCCTCGGCTTTCCCGCAATAATTTTGGCGCGCTGGCCTGTTTCCCGTGCCTGGGTCGCTTTTCTCTGGTAACGTGCAGTCTGTTGAACTCATCAATAAATTCCTCACAATGGAGTAGATGATGTTCAGGTTCCCAGGTGTCTTCATTGCTCCCGTAGCCTTTCCACCTGATGAGATATTCCCATTTGCCCTTCTTGTTCTTCCTTTTGTCTACAATCCTCTCTACCTAAAAGGAAAAACCAAAATTGTATTATAAAGAATACCCATGAACAGATGTGGCACTACAGGAGTGAAATGCAGAACCCCAGTGGTATTTTGACAGCAAGGCCACTGCCCCTTCTGAAAACATTAAAAGAAACATAAACATATCCTCAAATCTGATCTGGCCATTTGTAGTAGCTCCAATGTGAAGAAACAAGTCTGAGATCATTAAACAAAGCACAATTTCTTTGAAAATCTGGTTACAAAATGAGACTATTACTGTTACATTCCTCAGCTACCTTGTGTTTCCAAGAGCCAAATAAAGCTTTTTTTTGCTGCTGTTATTTACTGATCATTCTCCTGAATCCACACAGGTATTATTTCCCTATAAGCTTCCCCAGTCGTCTTTGTGTCTTGAAACTACTTTGAACAGAGAACTGATGACAACAAATTGAAGTGTTTCACAGCAAAGATCTTATTTGCAGTAGTGTACATCCACTTTGCTGCTTCCAACTTAAAAAAAATTGTATTTTTAGGAATGCAATATTTGCATAAAGACACAAAATTTTTGAATGCATCAATTAAAAAATAAAATAGCAAACAAAGGGTATTAAGGCAGGATTCTTACATGGAAACAAAGAGTATTAAGGCAGGATTCTTACATGGAAGGAATGAAATTTACCAGCCTGTGCTGGAGAATGTCATTGTAAGGAACATTTCTATACCAAGGGCTAATGGACTGTATTGGGACTGCTCCCTGAATGTGAATTAAAAGCATCATGATGCTGTGGAACCTGGATGCTGGTCAAGCCTCAGGTAGAGGGAGAATGCAGAGGAAAAAATCCAAACACACCTGTGGCAGCAAGCTGGGGTTAAACTACACCTAGTGAAATCCAGTTCAAGTCATTAGGAAAAATGTTGTAATGGCAGTAGGAATTGGGTATTAGAATAATAGTAACATGGGGAAGGTAGGGAGGATTTTTAGAAAAAAGTTTTTGTTACATATGTCTGCCATGAAAAGCCAATGCTGGAAGATCAGTTATGATAAGGAAACCTTCAAAGACTCCCCCAGGTTTTATTTTTCCATTCTTCAATTTTTAAATTTTGTTTTTAATATGTGGTTTATGAAGGATAAAGATGCCACTAATGAAAAAAAAATCATTATCATTAACCCAAAGCAGTATTGTTAATTTAGAAGAATAAATAAGTGGATAGATCATGTAACAGCTTTCACTGCTCTTCAAAGAAAAATCATCCCATGTGAAGAACAACAGTGGAATCTGTATGGAGAATTTAACCTTGAAGAAGGGCAATTGCAGCAGTGTAAGTAATTGTTCATTTTAGGTCCCTTGTTAGAGCAAACCAGTGGATTAATTCTGTCTGTTCACTGGCTGGAACTGTACATTCATAGAAATCTTGGTGGGTTCCCCAAAGGAGTCTAAATGTAATTAGCAACTAAACATTATACTTCTATCTCAGTTCATTTACATAGGAACTGTGCTAAAATATATCTCTCTGAGTCATAGTGGACACCTTCCTCCATGTCCAGGGCTCCCACTGCAGCATCCCAAGCAGCTCCTTCCTGTGCTCTGGCTTATCAAATATCTACACAGAACCATCTCTGAAGCAAAGCAAGGCATCCTTTTACTCTGAATTTAGCACAGTCCCCTTCAGGATTGCTCAGAGAGGGAAAACAATTAACTGAAGCTCAGCCTGGACAAGTTTGAGATCATTTGTCTGAAAAGAGGGAAAAGGCTTCACAAAATAAATTAACTGGCAGTTTTTATTTTCTTTTTGGTCCTTATGTGGGATGTCTGGCTTTCAATTGTCAAACTAATAGTAGACTTATTATGATCTTGTTGACTTTATAGACAGCAGCTGTCCAAATTATCCTTAGCTCTAAAATACCTTCATCTTCCTATCAGGGACTAGCAGAAAAACTGTACATTGAACTGTGGAACTCTGTGTGGGCTGCCTGTGGATTTGTTACCTTAATTACTGCAGCTTGCTGTACCAAGGAGCAAAACACATACATGTATGTCCTGGGGAAAAAATTAAATTGCTGCTAAACTCGGTAGACCACAGCTATCAGTACTGGAGAGTCTGGGTTACTGCTTTTCTGTCTGTGCCAGATAAACAACACATGCATTGCCCTCCCTTTTAATTCAGGACTTTGGACTTGGAAAACAAGCTTCGTGTCAAGCTGGTGCTACTTGGGAGTTCCTTGACTTTGTTTTGAGGGATTGCACCAGCTTTGTTCCCCAACTTGCTCACTGAAGGAAGAACCTCAGAAAGGATGGACAAACACCTCACCTTTTTCAGGACTGCACACAAAAATCACCTCCCCACCCTCACCTTTTTTCACTCATACACATCTTTAATTACACAGATTTCTTATTTGCACATTGTTGCTCTATGTTTTGTGGTTTGAAGAGGTTTTGTGCAGGGTATTTTTTAATATGGAACACACTCAAGTATTTTGGTGACGAGGCATCCTGCATTTCAATTAGGAGGATGAAATGAGAAAATATGAGTTCCTGGGAAATAAAAAAATGGCAATGGAGAATATGATAACCAGTTAAACACATCATGAAGGGAGAATAAAAGTATTTATGAAATTGGGTCAAATTTAATAAATAGTTTCTGAAAAAAGCTTCAGAAAGCAATTATGTTTGGGAAAGACTAACCATTTCATTACAGCATTTTCAGAACAAAACTATCAATGTTCAAATTTAACTAACTAAAAAAAAGACTAAAAAACTGATGACAAAATGTTTTGTTTCTGGTCAACCCTCTTTTCAGTTTATTGTTTTGTTGGGGAGATAAGGTTAAAAAAAAAGTGGTTTAATTCAAAATTAGTTTGTTTTCCTTGATTTTTTTAGTTCAGCCATAATACCCACTGGCTTGACTAATGATGCATAAAAAGTCTGAGTAGATATTTTCCCGTCCTCATTACTGCCTCATTGTTCACTGAATGCATCTGAGGGTAACATTGAATATACTTGACCTCTCAACATGGTCCTTTTCTATCACAGGGTTTTAAGTTCTTCAGTAATATTTATCCCCTTTAGAGTGCCACTGGGAAGTGCTTCAGTGGAGGCATAAATATCAGGGTTTTAGCCACACCTGCTACTGTCTGTCTCATTTTCCTTCTATCCACAGTCCACAGTAACAACAAACATCACTACTTTGTTTTTTTTTAATGATGTGTATTTGTTTTAACAGGTACTATGCAGAATAATAATCTTTCTGTATTTACTTAAGGTTGCACAAATCATATCAGTCTTCTTAATGAGAAATAATTCTGTGACAGCTAGTGATTAATAGAAATAATACTTTAAATCCTCCCCTAGAATAAGCAATTCACGTCTCTGAGAATATGCAGAAAATATCTAGGGCTTCAGTGCCTGATTTTCCATTTCCCCCTCCGTTGTGTCTTTAATCAGAGCTGAGTAACATATTCCTGAAAGTGACCCTGGTAGTTACAGTTGTCAAATCCACAATTTCACTATATTAACTTTGGTAAACTAAGGAGTTGATTTTAATAAAAATGCAGTAAGTACAAACAAATTTTGTAGAGGTATCACTGTTAAAGATTGCTAGAAATGTCATGTACCATCACTTCCCTGGATTCTCTCTCTCCCTGCCCCTGCTGGCTAATTCTGGGTGAACTGAGGTTCTGGTATGTTACCATGTAAATACTTTTCAAGAGAACAAATAGAATAAGAACATGGCATCTGTGCAAATGCATTTGCAACACACTTTTTAACTTCCAAGTAGCCTTAAACCTAGCTCTATACACAGCTGCACAAACTAGGATGAAAGTCATAAAAAAGCCTTTTAAAATATATCTGCATTCTATACTTCATGTGAAATAAAAAAATATGTTAGTGAATTAAAGTAAAAATATCTGGAGCTTCATAAACCTGAGTGTTTTGCTTATATATGCAGAGTAGAACCCTACCACCCTTCCTTCACAGAAAGTTCTGGGTCCAAATAATTTAACCATGCAATGTTATTGTTTGCTCATCAAAAAAATTAAATCTAGGCTAAGTTAGAAAAGGATAATTCCTATGGAATCATTTCTACAGCTGTAACTATACAGTCAAAAGCACTGCATACTCATCTCACTTCACAGCTCTGAAGAGCATAAATAAAAACCCTTGTGCTTCCAGAAAACACCTTCTGGGAGATGAGTATACTTCTAGAAAGGTTTGGAAGGTTGCATATCTATTTTGTAATTTCCAAAATAAATACATGTAATCTCCTCTTCTTGCCATGCACATCCATGTAAGCAATTTAAACTGTAATCAGCGGTGTTCAGATGGTCTCTGTTAGTGAACTCTTCAGAGCTCACATCACAGCAACTGCATGACAGACACTAGAAAAACTGCCTTTCATTACTATGATTACAGGACTTGTACTGGTTTATGTGGGTTTTTTTTTTTCATTGGAGGTCTTTGTCCCATGTTGTGCCTGAGGGTGTTGGAAGGGTATTTGAAGAAAGTGCCAAGGAAGGAAAGGCAGTAAGATTTCTGAGAGAGATAAAGGCCATCTGATTCAACATGTTTGTCTTTTAAAAATTTAGTATTGCCCTAAGTTCCCCCTTTTTGTTACCTTTGCTTTGAGAAATACTGTATCTCATTAGTAGTAAATCTTTTGCCTTCTTGTCTTTGTAACTTACTGCTTTTCTAGTATTTGTATTTGGTTTCACAAAATCTGGTAATTGGAGCATTTGTTCCAGATGTACAAAAAATATGGCAACATATCTTCTGAAGCAGCCAGTATTCATGGTAGAAAAATAACAGTGTTATTGGGACAAGAACAGGCTGTTGGGACTCTCTTCAGAATCTGACCCACAGAGGAGGTCCAGCTATGAAACCCCCTCACTACTAAATTTGTGATGTTACCTGGAAGGGCAAAATGAAAGGGCTAGATAGTCTTAAAAATGAAAGGGAAGCCACTCCTCATCAGAATTACTCTTAGGCAAAACATCAAAGACATCTTCCCAGGAAAACCATTGAACACCCCATTAATCTCAAAAGACACTGCTTTTTATTCAGTTCCTTTTTCTTTTTTTTTTCTTTTTAAGCATATGGGGGTTTTATTTTCTGTTTTCCCATTTTATTAGAATAAGAAGAGATCTTAAACTTAGAAGGGAATTCCAGGAACTTCTGCATTTTCACTGGGAAAAGCCTATCAGCCTGGTAAGGAGAGCACTGGTATGGAAACCACTGCATTGGGTGTACGTGGCCTTCAACACAGATATGGGAAGACCCACAACAGAACAAATAAATGTTTAGTTACCTTCCCTGAGCAACATTTGTGTTCCTTCTGGCAGAGGGAGTTTCCCTTCATTAGCAGCAGAGATCCAATGAAGCCCTGGCTGAAGGCCTGAACCAACCACAGCTTCCATGAACACTCATATCTTCAGTGACCTTATGACAGTTTTCTGGGAAATCCCACCTTTCTGTGAAATTCAGTCTCACTGAAAATGAAATTCTGGTCTGGTCTCTGTTGTTCTTTTCTGACTCTCTTCAAACCTGTCCTAGTGCTGCATCTCCAGTCCCACACTGGGCCCCTGGTTCCTCCTTGGTTCCATCCATTCCTCTGCTCACTCTACCAGCAGGACCCATTTTCATAACTCTGTCCTCTCTTGGTTTCCAAAAGATTTTTCCTGGTCAGAACTTAGGAGTGCTCAAATCTCTCAGTTTGTTAAAGCCATTTCCCTCTCCCACTATAAATTTAAGGATGTAATCTACATCACTTTCTTATGATATTGAAGTGTATGTGCATAAGCTATACCTGTGGGGGAGGTGTCATAATCATTGTGGGGTTTACAGCAAACAGGAATAATAATGTACACAAGAATCTCACACTAGAGGGAGGGTGTTTTTACAAACTGATACTGTCCCCTAGAACAGGAAACTTGACACATGACACAGGGATCAGAAAGAGACTTTTTGGTCAGCCTGTGTATTCCCTGTCATTGTAGGCAATTACATCATACAAACCCTTTCATATTGGACATGCTGGTGATACAGAACGTATTTCAGCCTTATTGCTTATAGGTTGCACAGCAAACAGCTGCTCCTTCCTAAATGCATTCATTTTCTTAAAAATGTTTTAGGGTTTCATTTGGAAAGCAACAGAGTTTTCAAAGTTGCAAGAAAAGTGCATGAAAAAATAAAGATCCTTTATAGCAGCAGGTTAAGGTAATCTTGAGAATATTCTTTATATGGAGGAAGAACAGGAGTTTTTCCTTTGCAATCCATGAGTGTCATCCATGTAATCAAAAACTTTTATGCAATATGGGGGAGACTTCCTTCGATCTGTTCCTCCATAAATGGTTTAAATCCATTTGACTTACGGACATTAATCATCACATACAATAAAGGTGGAAATCCAAAGAACGTGGGGGGTTCTGTTTAATTTAAAGCACAGTGACACATTTATCTATTCTCTGTTTTCTTTTGCGCAATAAATCAGTTTGTTACTGTATTTCAGTGGTAATAGTTGGAAAGAAAGCAAGAAGCAGGACATTCTAAATTCTTGGTGTTTTTTATGCTAAAAAGTGGTCAGTTCTGAACACACCCACAACAAACTTGCTGGCACAACTGATTCCTGTCAAATTCAGTGGGATTCTCCAGTTTTCTACTATCTGAGAGTGTGTGTGTGGGAAATGTGTGCTTTTATCAGCAAAAAAGTGTTTGGCACAACCTGGGATTTATGGTTCTGATTCTGCCTATGCTTCCTTTGCAGTACTGCAAATCAGCAGTTATTCCCTATTTACTTACATCCAAGTAAAATCTAAGTAGGAATCCCTGGGATTTAAACCATGAAGTTTTTAGTTTTTTATTTTAAATCAAGTTTATATGAACAGGAGTACCACTTGAAGAGACTTCTAAGGAAATCTGTGTTTATATGAACAGATCACTGTTCTCTCAGTAGGACTGCCTGGAATTTGTTAAAAATACTCATGTTTCCAAATGGATTTTGAAATGTGTAAGTAATACTTAAAAAATAAAAATATGACTATCACTAAAGGTAGTCTTCAACATTAAAGCAACTCCAGAAATGCAAGAAGCAATTATTAATTTACATGAAAATTTTACCTGGAATCATTAGAAAAAGATTAATATTATTTCCTTTTATATTCACTGGCAGTTTTTTCTCCTCTACTCTACTGCCTTGTTCAGTTATGGCTTTTTTTGGTGTTTTTTTACAGTTCACACAGTATTTTTCTTCACCATATGGGCTTCATTCAGATTCAACTCAAGGCCAGGACTTCAGTTCAACACTTTTACATCCATCCCAAAGCTTAGTCAGAAGTGAAGATTCCACATTAAAAAAATACAAAGGTTTAGCTATAATACAGCATAAACAAATATTTGAACTGCTTGCTGTACTACCACTCAGTGAGTCATTGCTTTCCAAATGCTACTGGTACGACTGTCATAAAACAAACCACATGTTCTTGTGGGGTAGGTAGAAAAATATTTTCTTAGCCCTTTTACAGCAAAGTGGTAAACTTGAGCACAGAGATGTGAAAACCTCAGTTTTGGGGAGCCCTGTGTCACTAGATGTGTCTACAGGCGCTGAGGATTTGGGATTTCTGACATTGAGAGGCTTTACCAGCTGAAGAGGGAGGTTTGCTGGCTCTGAAAAGGTGACATGGCAAAGTGATGAGGGACAAGAGGGGGCTACAAGGGGACACCGGTCAGTCCAAGTGGCCATTGTATTAAAAGGCTCAAAGTGGATTTTGCACTGATATCTAAGGTGGGACAATGCAATAGTTTTGCAGGTATTTTCAAGGATTGAAATGACAGCTTGGTAAAAATGAAGGCTTTGGGTTGGAAAACAAGATAAATGGACAGTGAGATGTAGTTAGTCCAGGATTTAGGATATGAAACAGTGGTTTTTGTGTAAAAAATCTCCAGTGGCAGTATGTGTTTCATAGTTCTTGTACACATGGAGATATAACTATTTTTTAAATTATTCTCATGGCTTAGAAATTATATTCTCCAATTTAGTACTTCCACTAAAACCACCCTCTGCTCCTCCTCCCCCTCCAACTGGAGGCACAAAAGGCAAAGACCATGGGTTGAGATATGAACAATTTACTGGAAACAGCAATGAGATAAGAAAAATTTACAGTAAAAGCAACAAGAGGAATAAGAAAATAAATAATTCAGACAGAAAAACTTCCTGTAAGTAAACAATACCAGACAGCTCCCTCTACCACATTTTCTTATCCGGAAGAAACCCCTTCTCCCTGGAAGAGAATCCCTTTCTGTGCCCATAGCAATGATGTGAGGTGGTGTAGAACAACATCAGGGTACTAGCCATGCCCCTCCTGGCTACCACAAAAATTAACCCTGTCCTGGCCAGAACTAGGACAACAGTAATACATACCTGACAGAAAAGAAAATCAAAAATAATCCCCAGATGACAGGTCTGAATGTGATGGAGGACAGTAATCTCTCCCCATTGTTGACACAGAAGGGAGGAGAAAATGCAGAACCCTGTCCAAATTATAAGTGACTGGAGAGGGGTAAGGTGACATGAGAAAGATAAATTATATATCCACGTTGTATTTTCTGTCCAGACTAGAATAGGGGGCAACTGGTTTGGAACATCCATATAGCAAAAGTAGTAACAGTCAAATTTGTGAATAATACCATGCAGGGATAGGTTTTAAAGGGAAGTGGCTAAAAATAGATGACTTTGTACAATACAAAAGGCTGAGGGGTGATCCTTTGAGTGAAAAGCTGAAGTAGCAGTTTGTAAAGTAGTGGAATAATAAGAGAAGAAAACTCATGAAACACAAAGGTTTCTTTCAGAATTCAGTAGAATTCTTCATTTTCTTGGTTACACAAATGAAGTTAATGTGGTGGCAGAATACAGGAAAGAGCCAAAAAGAAAGGTAGAGCAGAAAAAGGAATAAAGAAACATGCTTTAGGCAACTATAATGGCATGACAGGAGCACAGGATATTACAACTAAGTATCCAGGATACCACAGCAACATCACAGAAAAATGGCACAGAAAATTTCAAAAATTATCTGTGAAGGAGTAATTGTCAAAAAGGAAGAAGAATACATCATTATCCCCTCAGAAATAGCATTCAGATGAGCAGGGTCAGTAAGCCAAGTTTTGGCCTCAATTATTGCATTGGTTTTCACTGCAGATTTAATTTGTGTTTGAGATTTGAATTCTGCCCAGTGTAAAACCAACTTTCTACTGGTGCTTGGAAGGAACAAACCATCTTATGGATAGCAGTAAAGGCAGTTATGAAAGTGGTCAATGTTCAACAGACAGATGCATCTTAAACCATCTGAGAGCACAGCTAATGAGGAATCTGCATTTAAAATATGGGCACAGTGCTCTAATCATGGAGATGCAGGGTGTGAAAGCATATCCATTGATCTAACAGAAGTGTGCTTTGGAGCAATCAGCTGGGCTCTGAGGAGCCTGTTTGCTTCCAGGGTGGGTGAAAGGCACTGCCACATCTGGGCTTGTCCCAGTGTCTGCAGTGAGTCAGGCTGAGCACACCACACTGCATGGCACAGACACTGCCCTGAAACTCCTCTAGCAAAGCAATCCCCAGCAGCTGCCATCACAGCCACTGCTGCTGCTGCTGCTGAGGAGGCAACTACAGGTTACCCTCTTTGGCAACAGATGGGCACCTTGATTCCTTGATCTCAGCAAGTCCTCTGTCAGCCATGGTAATTCACTCAAGCCAAGGATTTGTTAACTGATGAGTCCTGAGTTCTTTCAGGTCATCATGATTCTTGATAATAAGGTTTCAGCCAAGTGTTGGTAGTACTTCCAGCCAGGCAGCACTTCCAGTCATAGGGGTTGCTCTAGACTGGAATCCATGACTCCTTTCAGGGAGGTCCTAAGGAACAACATTTGGGTTTCTCAAGGTACAGACCTTGCCATCCTGCTCCAAATGCCTGCCAGATCACTCCAAGGGTTCCTGTGGAGGCATGTGCACATCTCCATGCTGCAGCTACCTTCTGCTTCTGCTCAAAATGGTGCAGACCCATCAAGCATCAGGGTGAGACTGGAACTCTGATGAAGCTGAGGAACCATTTAGAAATGCCTATGCTCGAAGCAGTATTGAATATGTAAGTAGTGAATATATTACTGAGGAAATTTTCCATGTATTTGTTAGTCAGATTCCTAACTTGGCAGTTGTGTGAATACCTCGGCTGCTCCTGGATGCATTTGCAGCAGTGATGTGGCAAAGGGCTTTGTTCCATGTCCCTCCGTAGAACATGGCAGTTATATTTTTATAAATGTAGGTTTTTCTGAGATTTATACCCTACATTTGTCTCATTGGGACTGGGCTAGTGTATGTTCTTTCCGTGGCACTATGCCAGTCACAAACTGGAGCTGGGGAAGGCTGCAGCTGTCTGCTTGTTATTAATTGAGGGTTAGTGCAGCGACCAATGCACATTGGTGCTCCAGCACCCAAACTGTTTTCCAGATACTTCATGAATGGAAGCTTAAATTCCCACTTTAATATAACAAAACTCTGAGTCACATTTAATACTGAGATCCCACTTGCAAATGATTTATGAGTTTACAAAAAGGACTTTTAACTTCTAGGACTCTTATGAGTTGGACAGCTAATTAATCTGATTCTAGTGAGTCAATAATAATCTTCTGCTGTCATGCCTAGCACAAACCAGACATGTGGTCAAATACTGGGACAGATGTCCAGAGAGGCTGTGGAATATCCACCCTTACAGATATTGAGAACTTGACTGAGGAAGACCCTGAGTAACCTAATTAAGTTGGTGCTGCCTTAAGCAAGGAATTGGATCAGATGATCTCCAAAAATCACTTCCAACCTACATTATTCTATGATTCTGTAATACATTTTGCCTAAAATATTTACTGATGATTTACTAATTCTTTATCAGTTCTTTTCCACTTAGAAAAGCATTTCCATTTGGAAAACTGAGTTCTGTGCAAGTTGTGGAAGTGTGTGTGTGAATTGATTCAATTAATCTGAGTTTAGAGTCACCAGGCAGCTGGAAGAGAGCTTCCCACAAGCAGCTTTGAACTTCCAACTTTCTTTGACTTGGTACCATCAGGGTTTGCTGGCCTTCAGTCATACAGCAAGAGCCATCCACTCTTTGAGATGTACAAAGGAAAGATGGGTTGGAAGACCAAGTTCAGCTGCTCACAAGGTTAAAAATAGTTTATTAGTCATTAAATGGATATTTTTTTAATACTGAGATGCATTCTGAAGTAATTTGTCAGTGTCTTTTCAGTGTTTAAATGAACATTCAGTATTCATGGTATAAGCAGAACAAGGAATGTGCTAAGCTGGGCTGTGAACATACAACATGCTCCATGGCAACAGCTGTATATTTGCTCTTCATTCAATATGATGGAACTAAAGACAAGGATAAGAGGGATAAGTTGCCAAACCTTTACCACAAAACTAAGAGGAACTATGCTAATCAAAATATACTTGTGTTTCCTGTACCTGTCCTGGAGGTTTGTGCTGAGGTAGTAATAGAATGTTCTGCAGGATAGGATGCTTAGATGGGGCTTCAAGGTCAGAGTTAGTGTTTCTACTCCTTGTCACCATCTCAACTGTTCTTTTTGCTTTTATGTGGCTCATCCAGAAAGAACACCCACTCTGTGAAGTAATTTCAGACGTGGTGTTGAAAATGCGAAAGGTGCATTGAAATAACTTGTATGTAGAGCAGTGTACAAAATAAAAATTTTGGTAAAGCAGATCTGTTTTGAACTGCAGCGAAACATAAAGAAAACGGGGAAAATACCCAAAATTAACTTGTGCTGTATAGGTGCATTTTGTACTGGTGCTCACTGCTTGCATCTCAGTCTGGGAGCAGAATATGCATTATTCTGTATTCAGTATTGGCCTGACAAGACCAAAAGATTCCTGGCATACTTGGGAGGGGTAAGAAACTAACAAGATGAATATAAGGGAAAAAGACTACAGCTGGATTATATGGCTCTGGAATAACATATGCAATTTCTGATCACACTTCAACTGTTGTTTCTCTCCAAAGAGCAGCTGTGTACAAAGGCATACATAGAAAGAATATCACAGATATAAACAATAACACCCACGATGGAGAGGTGCTATATTCTTAGTAGCTCAGCAGAAATACTGATAAATATTGGGAAAAGTTTTGCTTTTATTATGCTTATAATGTATTTTATGTGCTTATATGCTGTAGTCCAATGGAGGAACATAAACCTCACCCTTTTGGAATATCTTTAGGGCTAATAACTAATGTAAGGTATCTAGAATAACTAATCTTGCTTTCTAGTATTTCATGTTTTGAAGATTTCAACATGATGTGCACATATTTAATTTTTTAATTTCAATTCCAAGGAAACAAGAAACTTTTGTGGTCATGCAAGAAGGATTTAAACAAACCAAGTTTGTTTTTACATAATCAGAGGATTTCCCTAGAGAGTATATATTTCCCCAATTACCACTCTGAAATCTTATTTTCATAGTTACAAAACACCATGTAAACCTATCCTACTACATGGATACTAATGATCATTACTGCTATTTAGCAGCATTACAGGCAGAGCTTAGAGGAGCGAGTTCTTTCCTTTAATATGTAGCGTGCCATAACGTTTGACTTCTTCTTGAAATGAAATGCTCAGAATATGTTAATCACAAAATCTAGTACAGAGTGTCTGTCAGAAAAGTGCTAATGATTGCCTGGTGTGCCCCAAAGACAGAGATGTTAGTTTTGCTGTGCAAAAATTCAGTGTTATTCTGGAAAAGACCTTGCCCTTGGCTGCTGAATGTCACATGGACTGTGCAGTACAAGGCACAGCACAGGCAGCACCGTATGCTCCAGGATCTTTACAGTTCTTGCCTTGCTGATTCCATTAATGCAACAATCATAAATAGTTAGTGAAGGTTTTAAAATGCAAGTTTGCACCTGTGAATTACTTCTGGAGAGAATTGCAGATATTTTAGACATGGGTAAGGATAAATACTGGTTAGATGACACTGGGGGAAAATGGATGGAATTGTCTCAGTTTCTCTCTCAATGGCTGGAAAGAGGTTTCCAAAGGTGATAGTAAGAGAGAAAAAAGTGTCTGAATCACCCGTATATCTCTCACATTTTTCTGGAAATGTTCCTTTCTTAGATGAGCACTGTGAGGCGTTTATTAAATTCTTCTGATGGGCATAGAATATCAAATAATTTTTATTCAAGATAATCTGAATGTCTGAAATCTTTCTACTTCCAGTTGTTTGGTGATGTATTTCCTCATTTTTTAAACTCTTCATAATACCATATGTATCAAAATGGACAGCTCTGTCCAAGTCAATCAATAAGCCACTTCAATTTTTTGTAAAGGTCAGAAGTCCAATTTATCTTCAATAGAAAAAATCTATTTGGCCTCAATTATTTTTAAAATAGTATTTTAAAAACTATGATTAAAAATTAGATATTTAAGGAACAAAGATATTTTTCAGGCTCTCTTTACCCCAGAATCTGCATTTTATGATTTTGGTTTCAGTTTCAAGACAAATTTCAGGAGAAAACACCCTGAAAAAGCATTTTCTCTAAGGAGAGAAGGGCTTCAATAACTCCCTTTTCTTCTGTCAATAAGAGAAATAGATAGCAGGGGGTGAAAGTGAAAAAAAAACCCTGTTTATTAAAAGAAACTAAAATGGAATAAATGCTGGATATTGAGATTGTTAATCCCAAAATCCCCAGACACCCAGTCCCAGCCTTCTCCTGGCCACAGGCGCTTTCCCTCGGTGCAGCTCCGGGCACGGCCGGCAGGGGCGCCGCTGGCTCCTGGCCGGGCAGGGAGTGCAATGATTCCTCCATGCCTGCAGGGAGCGCTGTGCCGTGAGCCCGGCCGCCTTTCTCCACACGGTAATGGCGGGCAGGATGGAGAAGGGCTTTCCTTTATGAACCCACTGGGTAACCGATCCTGGTGCCCCCTCGGGAGAGTGAAAGGAGCTGTAGCAGGAAACCTCAGAAGCAGCAAGCAGGAATGGCAGGGCAGGCTCACCTGGGGCAGCAAGCAAGAGGCAGCAGAAGCTCTGCAGCTGTAGCTGGACCATGGGACCTCCCAAACAGCTCCAGAGTAGCACAAACCCTGGAGCAGCTGTAGAGGCATGGTGGGACTGGGCAGCGGCAGCCTGGATCGCAAACACGGCAGGGAGAGACTCCCTGGGATTTCTCACCACTGCTGGTTGGTCTCTGGGTTCCGGCTGTGCGGAGGGTCGGGGCAGCGCCTGGAAACTTTTGGAAAAGAGGATGTTCCCGGGCCTGGCGGGCACGCACTGGCTCTGGGCTTCCCAACTGCAGAGCAGCAGAAGAAGCCAAGTCGGCAAGCTCAGTCACAGCGCTGAAGCAAAAAACCCAAAAAGAAGCAGGCAAAACGCATAGAAACAACAGGATGGATGCTTGGTCAGAGATACCAGCAGCGTGTATTGAATGGAACTTGCTGAAAGCAGGGGCTGTCTCTCACCCTGCCCCAAACTCCCTCCAGAAACCCCAGCTTGGCTCCCAAACTGTGATAAGAAGAGGATGCGGGCTGGGGCGGGGACTCTGGGCACAAACAAACAGATAAAAAGCCCCCAAAATTATAAGGGCTAATAAACCATCCCCAAGAAATGGTTCTTTCCCTTTTCTAGCACCGTTCTAGTCACAGAGTCATAAGTCAGCAACATTAATTATGTAAGTAATTGTGGGCATTGTTCAATGAAGGGCATCCAGTGATAATCTAAATATACTGTGTGTACAGTGAAAAAAATGTGTAATCCTGAAGAATTAGAGTCTGTTATTATCACTTGTTACTTGAAACAGCATAAAGTACTGGAAGTTTATGCTCCATTAGAGCGATCTGCACTTTATTCACACACTAGAACTCATTCTCCAACAGTTGGTCACCATGCCTTTCTTCAATCTATAGATTTTTAACCACTGTTTAAAATAAAAAGCTAATAATATCCTGTTCATCAAATGTTCTAAAAAAAATGGTGAGACAGACTCTGCATACATGAATTTGAGGTTTCGAGCATTTTAGGTGTTTAGTGTATAGTATAATCTAATATGAAAACAACAAAACATTAAAATAATAGCAACCTTCTGGAGTAAATGATATATGATATTACAAAATTTTCTCCAGTGTCACCAAAGTTTTCCTTTTTTGACAAATGTTTATTCTATGGCTATAAACCTTTGGGGATATAGTGTCTTGATAACACTAAAAACCAAAGAAATATAGATTAAAACTCAAATACAGATCTAAAGTAAGTTTTTCATACCAGGGCACCAAAGAACTCCCAGAGCCACTCTGTTAAGAGGAACCCATGTTCTTTTTCAGTATGAGGGCCTGGACTTGCTTATTTGTATGTCATGACATTACTTACAGGCTCAGAGTTACAGATTTGAATGCCAAAAGGGACAATTATACCCAGTGAACCCATTCTGGCTTGCACAGGAACGTTCTTCATCTGTGTTCTGCATGAGGTCCCAAATTCTGATTTACTTAAACCACATTATTACAAAGTCATCATTTCTTAATTTGAAGTGATTCACAGAAAGTACACCATTGCTGGTAGTGAATCAAAGTCCCATAAATAGAATGCTATAACCTTAATGTTAAAAAGTGTGTCTCAACTCTGATTTTGAAGGGTAAACTTCCAGCCACTGGCACTTTTTATATCTCTTAGTTAATTTAATTTTCCAAACAAAATCCTGCAAAATGGTTTGCAACATAATGAACAGATGGTCTCCGTGTTTCTTTACATTCTGCAAAATTTGGGAGCTAATGTGATGTCTCTGTCTAAAATTTTGTAGCTGCTTTTAGAGTAATATTCTGAAACTTCACCCTAAATGTTAGGGTTCATCACTTGTGTTTAAAGTTAAAATTAATTATTGATCAAATTCATTATTCATCATTATTTTGTATATTATTGGTAGAGAGCACTTTTATGAAGTGTGGGACTATAGTAACTGCATTCACCAGATCACAATATAAGTAATTTCTTTTCTTAGTTTTATTGCTTAGAAAAACAATGGACCTCCTCTTAAAAAGGCACAACTCTGACTAACAAAAATGGAAAAATTAAATGCAAGGAAGATGTGCTCAGTGCTGTGCCCCAGTTTTATTTCTGGTATGCAAAAAGTTTATTCCTTATTGTCTTAAATCTGTACCCATGTGCTCAGTCACATGGCCAAAGAGACGTTTTCACTGTGCTATACTGGATCACTGCAAACAACTATATAATTACCCACATCTGTCTACAAACTGCTTTACATCTGCATAGATCTGTACCCTGCTGGAAACAGGACAACAACAGCCTTGTTCGTTTGCAAAAAGTTCAAATGCTAACTATGTATTTGAATTAATTTAGAATCATGATACTACATAACTGCAAAAGCTTAAAAAGAAGTTGTCTAAGAAATATGCACATCTATAAAAAAATTAACAATTTACCTGAAATTTTTTTTTAGTGTTTGGGTTTTTAAAAACTCTATGCCATTCATTCAAAAAGACCAATTAAATAAATCGAAACAGAACACTCTAAGAGTGTTATGAAAGCAGACACAAAAAACATTAATAAAGTGTAAGGAGTTAAAAAATTGCAGTTAGTGTCTCATATTTTTTTTTTTACCATAGCAAAGTACATTCACATTTTTAATCCAAAGAATAAGTGCCTTTTAGATATATGTGCCCAAAAATAAGAAAGGGGTTCATTTTGCTGACCTGACAGACCATTTACTAGGCACAAGTGATTCACCATCAGCTGCATTTGGGAAATGAAGATGTAACAGCATTTTCTTCTCAATCTCAAACTGACTAAATACTTTGCTGAGCCTGTTGGGGTATGCAAAAGAGCTGCTGTCACTTTAGAGCAGACAGTGAACCAAAAATTACATGATTTTCTCAAATGAAATTCATGACTAGTGAATCAATTTCCACTGAAATAGCCCAGTTCTGCATCATCAGGGAACTCCACGGGGTAAATTCAGTGAGTATTTGCATTAGTGGCACATGAGCTCCCTGGTTCAGGGCAGCCGAGTGTGAGGGAGACAGAGGGCGTACATCAGTGACACTTTCCGGTCCTGGCAGCATTTTTGTTGCGTACATGACGTTCAAAAACACACCCTGAGCTTGGTTTTGAGGCCAAGTTCTCTGTAGAGTCAGCTGTGGACAGCCTGTCTTATTCTCCAGGCATTCCTGTGCATGAGGTGGTAGAGAGAGGCAGTGGGACGCCAGAGAGCTGGAAATGGGCAGGGGCACACAGGGCTGCCAGGGGACTTCCCAAAAACAAGGCTAGCAACAGGCAGGGAAATACCACCGTCAGCACAAAATGAAGGGATGGGAAGAGCAATGGAGCACAGTTGAGTGGCAAGGAAGTTCCTTATAGAGCCTTCAGAATAGAACAAGTGGTTTGGGATTAGGAATGATCTTGAAATGGCTGTGTGTATTGCCCAAATTGTACATCCCTGCTGGCGAAGTGACTGCTTTATCCATATGCCACATGGGAGATTTACCGCTTGTCTGAGCTACACTCACACAGAAATGAGCAGCACAGATCTACCATAAGATGCAGCAATCCTGTTGTATTTTAGGATGCCATCCTTTTCCTTCAAGAGAGACACAACCTTTTGCCCCAGGAGCATTCTGGAAAATTGTGAATATTTTCACTTAAGGGCCAAACCCTCAGGAATCTTTTGGTTTTAGATACCCAAAGACATTTTCAATGGCATGTTGGATATTTCCCTAATTATCAGTATCAAAAGCTGCAGATTTTGTATTAGTAGAAGTCACAACCTTATACCACAGGCATATTCTGATAAATTATTCAAATAGTGCTGTACTTGTAGCTGTACACAACCAAAACTCTTCAGCACTGTAATAATAACCAAGGTCAACTTAGTTGGTTGAAGTTCTGTTTTTTAAGTGACTTTTGTCACTTAAAAATGTTTAGCCCTAAGGCTTTTAATTTTCTTGGTATAGCTACCATATTTCTCAGCATTTGGTATTAAACACTGAAATAATTTTATAAAGCAATTTTTTAGTTTGACTGTTCCAAAGTAGACTGTCCAAGTATAGATAACTTACAATACACATCCATTAATAAAATTGTAACATAGCCAGAAAACAGCTGTGATAGTACTTTTTAAAAAAAATTATACCATTTCATCACCCTGCTTGGCCAAAAGTGAGATAAATGCTGCTGAAATGAATTTTTCCTTGTGAAGGTCAGTGTCCATACTGTACATGGAATGAATCCTTGCCATTCATGCTTTACAAGAACAGTATTAACATTTATGAACATTTCAGCTTCAATCATGTGATGAGTTTGGTTAACAAAATTCCAACGCCTTATCTTCTGTGGGTACTTCTTTCACAAAGCAAATAATTTTGTTTCTACATGAGTGTGGTTCTCCTGGACTTCAGTGAGCATCTGACCATGATGAGCTATGGCAGTGGAAGCCCTTTGCAGTAGAATGTCTGATCAACTTGATGCTGAGAACAGCTGCTAGAGTGGGTGAGCTACTTCCACTGGGGTTGCTGATGTTGCTGAAATTGGTGCAGCATAGAACTGGTGCAGTTTTTCAGAGCGCTGCAGTGTACAAGGCTCAAAGGTCAGACTGAGAGCTCTGCTTTGCAGGACTGAGAACTCCAAAGAAACTTTCAGTCCTATATAGAATTTATTAAGCTCATTAAAATAACACCCAGTCCTAAATGAGCCACAGCTTTACTTACTCTCTGTTGTGGCTCTTGAAACTCAGAGTGTGATTCCCTCACACAATAGCAGTGAGAAGCCACAGATCGAAAGCAGCTGCCACCATGTTTGCAGAGGGGAACGTGCTCTGAGCAGTCAGCAGTTTCTGTCCCAGAAGTGCTGCAGCTACTGGTTTACCCTGTTCAGAGATGTCTCTGTTTGAGTCACAGGTTCATGTAACCTTCTCAGAAAAGGAGCTACAGATTAGTCACTTCAAAAGAAAAAAAAAAAAAGCCTGAAAAATGACTGTAAACCAGCCTTGGTTCGTCCTCTGCCTCCTTCAGTCAGGCTGTATCTGTCTCTGCAAAGCCGTATTGCACTAGTGTATAATCAGGGGGGGAATGAAAAGGTAGGTCTTGCTATCAGTTCTTGTGTGAGATCTAAGGCTTATCACACAGCTCCTCTGCTAACCCTGAGGCTTACTTCTCAAGTACTTTCCAAATCTTGAATAAGTGATATATCAACTACTAAATATCTGTAGGCAATCCCCCAGATATCCCCTCAATGCCTGTGAAAGTGTACACATTTAAATGTACATCCAAAACATATCTTGGTTATTTCTCAGTACTAAACAACATCCTCGGTGTCTAACCCAGCACTTGGAAAGATCAACTGCCATTACACTGCAACTTTTTAAGATGCTGATTATCGTGGAATGGCTGTCTTTGGTGGTAACAAGAGCAACAGCAGCTGGACATGATATAAGAAAGATATTTAGGAAAAGTTCTGTTAAAGCTGTTCTGAGCTCCACAAAATCCTAGAATTAATATGGGAATCTGGACATCTTAGAAAAGTGTTACATTAAAGCAGAATTTATTTCAGTTAACTAAATGAATTCTGCTTTGTGGCTTGGGGATAAAAAATACAATAAAAAATATTGTCCTTGGTTTGTCAACTGTCCTTTGGACGTATATCTCCAAATGGACTGTAGAAAATCAAGGGTTGTGTAACCTAAGATAAACCAGCAACGCAGACTGCATAACCAATATAAAAACTATATGTAAAGAGATATATATATATATATACATCTCTTATTGATCAGTAATCAAGACCTTATTTCCCTCTAAACTAAATAGGCTACGTGAGTAGCAGCTAATAGCAGGGGAGGAAATTGCATCATTCATGATACAAATACAAGGTTCAGTTATGTTAAAAGGAGACCCCGCCTTTCTTCTAAACAGAGCAGGTTGTCAGTGGTGTTTGACATGAGTGGATGAAGCACAAAACCTAACAGCAGCACAGTTGCAAAACAATTTGAATCACAGCCCACAGCAGCTTGTCAGTAAGTGGTCGCCCTGTGCCACTGCAACACCTGACACTGCTTCTGAGACACACTCACTAGAAATCCTGAAAGTGATGTCATGTCAGAAAGGCAAGGCACAGACTGGTCAAACAATGCAGGAAAGAGATCTGTCATCCTTTGTGGTGCCCATGACAAAGCTGGGGAGATGCTATTCAGCTGGGAGAAAGAACAGTCTTCCATCAGTTCTGGCAATTTCTTAACGCTTCCTGTGGCATCAAGAGGCAGCTCATTGGAGATTATGAACTACAACTGGTAGTCCACATGTTGAGCCATGCTGCTCTTCAATGAAAGCACATTCTCAGTGTAACAAAAGATTGATGAGAATAATAATGCCAGGCTTGGGATGTGTACAATGAAAAAAATAAAAGGTGTCTTTGGAGCTTGTAATTTTTATTATCTTGATCCATTTGATAAATGACGTGCAACAGACTGTTCACATCAGCAGGAGAGATGGCAAGGCCACCTTGGCACTCCTGCTTTAACTCATCACCTGATGCAAGTCCATGGGAAAGGCAACGGAAGTAATTTGTTGCTGGTAAAAAGTCTCCTTCCAATGGCCTCCAAATGCTAGGAGAGGACAGGGGAGGAGCACAGCTCTCTGATGCTCCTGAGTTCCATCAGGCCACACAGGCAGACGGCTCGCTGTGTATTCTGATGGCTTATTTACACTTCAGCTTCCCTAAAAGCACCAACACATCACTATTGTGTACAGAATGCTGCAGAAGGTCCTCAACCAGCAAGAAGTAGAGGAAGGAGCTGATCCAAATCACATGGGCTCTGAAAGTGCTGCTCAGCACATTGATACTCAAATATTTTCCTCTTAGAGACCCACATTTCCCACAGTTAATTGATGATCACCATTCTTGACACCAAAAGGCAAATAAAATGCAGCACTAGGAAGGCCATAAAAGCTGGCCAAGAGCCTCACCCTCTTTCTTTTCTTAAGAAACCTGAGGGCTTCTGTGTGTGCAAGGTAAAAAAGAAGCTATTTCTTTGGTACATATAAAAACAGATTATCAAGCACAACTTCATCTGGTGTTTCTGTTACACCTTCTGGGTATCATCAGTGTACAGATGATTAGGGCTTCTACTGCACATAAGACATTAACAGACCATAAAGGTAAGTTAGAGGAACATTCAGTCTTATTAAATTTTGTTACTTGAACTGCCTGTCTATTTAATTGCCTGTCTCACACTGTTTTTATACACAAAGACAGAAAAGTGGTCATTTTGCATTTTCATTGTAAAAAATGAAACAAACAAAATACCCAGAAAACCACACATAAAAAACCACCCCCAGAAAAAAAATACTTTTTCTTTGCTTCTTGTCAGTTTCCTGTTGCCTTTATCACTGTTTCCATACTATGATGTATTTTGCTGACTGTACAAACACTGCATGCCGCCATGTATTAATCTGCAGCAAACAGTAACATAAGGTCTGTAATAGTGACCACATGGATACAACACTGTCAAGTTCATCATCATCTCTACCATCTCCTCTTCTGACTGTTGTAGTACATTGGTTCTGACTTGTCAGCACAGTAGAAAATGATGAACCAGTGCTAATATTTACTGAACACAACAGTGGAAGTTTTTTCTCAAGTTTTCCAATTTTCAGATTGTAAAAAGCTTGAGTTTATGCACCTGGACTCTACTACAGACTCTTGCTTCCAATTACTGCAGGCAAATCACAAAATTCTAATTGCCCCTCCTCAGCCAGTATTTATCATTCCTTCAAAAACTTTCAGCTTATTTCCCCTGGAATCATGTGAAATCATTTTTGGTACATAAATGTAGTTTTCCCTCTAATTCCTAGTACTTAATTTGGGATCCTAAGTTTCTCTCCTCCTCCTCCTCCCTGTATAGCCTTTGATATGTGAGTCATATTCCTATTTCATTTGAAGCTTTGCTGCTATAGTGCACCATTGCTGAACCTAAAAGTTTGCTACTTCCTCTGCTTATGTAGATAAATGCAGCCACTTTACATCAACTAAGGTCTTCCCGTGCTGTGTCATCCAAAATTCACACATTCCCATTTGCACTGCAGCCTGCTATTCTTCCCTTACATTAATCACCAAAACTCTTTGTGATCAACATCTTTGCAGTTTCTCTTAGAACCCATTTACAAGCCCTGTAAGCATTACTGTGCCTTCTACTTACATGTGAACCCTACTTCTCTGCATTTCTCCAGCACCTTTCTTGTCAGATTTCCTGTGCTAAAATACCTGAAACTTATCACAAAAGATTTCAGAAAGACCAATTCATTAGATGTATTAGTGTATTAATTTTGTGAAGTTTTCCCTTCCTCAAAAAAAGGAAAACAGGAGAGCAAATTTCAACTGCATAACATTTAAAGGCAAATCCATTAGCAGAGTCAAACAAATTTTACAAAGTAGTCTTTTAAAAAACTATGCAATGTCACACTTTATTTTAAGATCCCTCGTATTACTAAGAATAATAAGATACATGAGCAATGCTCTGTCCTTTGTTGGAGTGACTGCCAAGTGATGTCACAAAAAAGTTCATTGTGTATGTGTGAAAGAATTTGACAGGTCAGGCTGGTCAGTTAGAAATGAGACTGTTTACGTTATATTAGTAATCACCATCTCTGGGAAAAAAACCCCAAACAACAGAATAACCACTTGCTGGGTTTGTTAAAAGTTTGCTAAAAGTTAGTGGCTTTTTGATGGATATTCAGGTAAGGCAGATTGACAATTCTGTGCAGTATTAAGGAAGTCTATGGATTCCATCCAAAACCATAATGTGGGAAAGCCGTGGATAAACCCTTTTAGCTGCTGAAATGCTTTTCCCATAGGAGAAACCTGGTTTTGTTCATCAGAAATGTATTATTCCATTAATGTAACTTTCCAGTGTTTTTTGACTCCAAATGATTTTTGACTCAATCATTTGCCTCATGCCATACATTTAATGGAACTTTTTCTAGTTTATCTTTAACTCTTTAGCCCCAGTTATTAAGCAGAGCTACAACAAGGAGCCAAAACTTCATTTTTATTACATATGTTTGATTCAATGTTACTTCATCACCTTCTCTCTTTTACTCTTTTGTTTGCTTGTACCACACAGTGCAGCTTGTAAGAAGTCTGGAATAGGCTGCCCTGGGCAGAGGTGGAATCACCACCCTTGGAAGTGTTCAAAAGGCTTGTGGCACTTGGGGTCCTGATTTAGTGGGGAACATGGTGGTGCTGGGTTAATGGTTGGACTCAGTGGTCTTAGAAGACTTTTCCAACCTTAATGATTCTATAATTCTACATCTAGACTCGGAGGGCTCTGAAGTAGAAACCGAACCCACTATTCTGGTATGTCCTTTGTTTTGCAAAGATATTAATTGACAAGGGTTAGGAATTAGAGTACCGGGACACAGCTTGTAAGGCAAATGTGTTTGTGATCTCTGCAGACCATATCAACACCTTAGTCAATAACTATGTTTGTTTAATGACTGTAGTAAGTACAAAACTAAGAACTGCCATATGAGGTCAGACTAAAGGTCCACTTAGCTCAACGTGTTGTATATTCAAACAGAAATTAGTACTCGATGCTTAGGAAACAGCATCTATAGAGTAAGTGCTGCCCTTGCTCTGCCCTCACAGCTTCTCATGATTAGTGGTTTAAAGATTGGTTTGTGCTGAAAAGTATAAAGGGATCAATCCACCAAGAACCTGTTTTGCCATTCTTTGAAACTATTTACAATTCTGATTTCCACAACATCCCATGGCAAAGAGTTCCAAGATTTAAATACTGTGAAGTACTTCAGTTGTCTCTGTCTCTTGCCTAATTATTTCCTTTGCTGCATATCTATCCTTGTGCAATGAGAAACAGCATTCATCTCTAACTTAACTAAACATCCTCCACCTGTCTTTTCTATACCATTCAATCACTTCTTTAGCCAGGCAGAAAGTTGTCATAAGGTGTCACTTCACTGACAGCCTCTCCATCCCCTGTACCACCCTGTTGGCCCTTCTCTGCATTACTTCCAGTTTTGTGTCTCCAGGCAGTGGGTGCAGTACTGCAGAGGTGGAAGCACCGTGTTCCCCAGGAACACAGGGATGATCATCTCTTTCATTCTCAATTGCTCTATAGTAACATGTAAACTTCTGTTTGCCAGAAGTCTGGTCCCATGGACTGGACACCCATTAGGAGCTAAAGCACATTTTCTGGTTTGGTTTCTTTGGAAGGGAGTGTGGTCACTGCTCTCCAAGACAATGCTGTGATGCAAACAGAGGTGTGGTAACTGAGGATCACAGGGAGATTCACTCCAAAAGCATGCACGTGATCCAAATTAAAGTACTAACATGGACACACCCAGAAACCTTCCACAATGATTCCAGGATTTCTCCAGAAATCAGCTTCTTCAGGGTTCATTTTTATGCATGTATAGTCAGGATTATTTCTCCTTTTTTCATTAGCTTGCATTTGTAAACACTGAGTTTCAGTTGCTGTCAATTCAGCTCTTCACTGTCAACTTTTGTCTTGACAATTAATAATAATAATAATCTATAAATTATCAAGAGTAAATATGATTATTTTCAGTAATTGATGGCTACAAGACAGGTCTCAATATCAGGGTTTGAAACTTCCATTCATAGACACCTCTCTGTAAACCAGGTGGTCTAAGAAATGACCAAACCTTCTGGACCATAGCTTGGTTTTGTTATGAGCTGCTCCTGTGGGATCTTACAGAAAGGTTTTTTGAAAAACCATTTACAGCAGCCAGAGACATTCTTCTCTAAATATTGACCCTAAGATCTGTTGGATGTCCTATAAAAATGTTAACTCTTGTCTAAACTAAGACATGTTCACATGTATGTGCTAATTCTATTTCTTTTGACAGGTGCTACTAATCTGCATGCAACAGAGCTCAGACTTAGCGCTGTGTAGTCCCTCGTATTCCTTCTTAATCCTTTCGGTATGAGCACATATAAGTGATTAATAGAAGAAGATTTCTATTTCTACAAAACCCCAACAAAATCTAAACAAATGCAGTGAAGAACCTGAAGGAAGAAAATATCCTCATTGTTTCTGGTTTGCTCCTCTGAAGGAATAGGGTGCAAATTTTGTGGGTGTTCTTTGAGACATCTAGGAAAGCCCAAGTAGGGGAACTGCTATTTTCAGACACAAGTGTCTTTCTGACAGATGTTTTAAATGCTAGTTTGGTTTTAGTGTTTTGTTGTAGTCTCCTGTTCATACTGCTACCCTTTACCATTTTGTAAGAGTAAACCTAATTCCTCTTTTTGTTGAGCCATGAGAAGAATAATTCTTTTCTGCACAGGTCAATCATATAAATTTCTTGTGATAGTCTTTAGAGACCTAATAGATTTCCAGCAATATTTTGTATCAGGACTTATAATGAGTTAGTATTGAAATAATACTTTAATCTACATTTGCTCTGTGTAATAGAAGAAAACAGACTGAAGTGTTAGTGTTACAACTTTTAGTGTTACATTACCAATGTAAAGTTTTAATAATAAACAAAGAGTATGACATTGTACTTCAACAGACAGAAAGGATTAATTTCCTTTTGTCAAAAACAAAATATTTGTATTTTCATGAATGTGCATTACAAACACTTGACTTTAATCATATTGTTCTAATAGTCTGAATGCGAGAAAGAGTTAACTATTTAATAATTTTTTTTGACAGCATCAGGATGCCAGTACCATAAAATGTGCTGCAAAAACTATCAGAAAAATATATGGATAAGAAGAAACAACAAAAAGAGATTGCACTGATGAAAATGTACAGAGCCAAGAAACTGTACTAATGCTAAAAGTCAAATGAATGGACAAAGAAACGCTATTTACAACATAGCTGGCCATCACAATCACTCCATTGATTTTAAAAAAATACTTAGCCCATTTCTTTCAATATTAGACCACATTTAAATTTTGCCATTATTTGAGCTGTCTCTTTCCAAATATTTTAAGTTTCAAAAGAAATTACTAAACAATGAGTTAATTGCTGGATTTTAATATTAAATCAAAGACTGTCCCAAAATAAAGCACTGTATTTGTCATTCAGGAAGCATCACAAAAAAATGATGCAATTTTAATCTTTGGACAGTTATGGGCACTGAATCTGGAGACTGAAGGGAAGGAAAAGAAGCCTGTTCAGTGGCTTTGGTGGTATCTTCACAATAAATGTTCAGCCTTTTATGAGTGACAAGGGTGTATTTCAGTCCCTCTCTAGCAAGAGCACACTTAAGACTTGTACCTTGAAGCAAGCTACACTAGAGCCAGATAAAACACTTTATCAAGACTGTAACAAGAAATCAGTTGGTGTTGGGTGTCCCAAAATATGCCCAGCAGTTTACAAAGTAATAAGGAAGTTGGGCTTGTGGTAACAGTGACACTGTAGGTAAGCAAGACAGTCATGGGCATTGCAAAGTTCCATATGCAGCTCTAAACTAGAATGTCTTAGTAAGCCAGTGATTTTTGCCAGAGTTATCCAGGTCTGGCTTTGAACCTCGCTCAGTAATTTTAATTTGGAGAAGTCTCATGATGTGGGCAGAAGGGACCTCTGTTTAACTCTTTGTTATCATCTTTATACCTCAATTTGTACCTCAGATGATTGGCCAGTTTAGGATTGAAGAATACAGTCTGCACTGCAAATCACACCACATTTGGAACAGAGTCCTGAAAACTTTCATCAGGCAAGAAAATTTCTGTATTTCTACCTACTTAAGGTAATACTAGTTGGTGGTTACTTGATTTTGAGGACAGTAGTCTTCTAAACACTGATTTTGAGATCTGTGATAATGTATTGATAAATAGCCAATTCTTCAAAGCAGCTAGCAAATATTTTCCACTAAAAAAAATGAAAAGATGTTACTTACAGACAACCAAATCTTAGAGCTTGTGGGTGCCAGCTCAGTATTACTGAAACCAGCATTGCATTCACAGCTTGCCAGTGTACAGAAGGAGTAGGTGCTTAACTGTTCTATATTCCCCAAATCCTACTTCAAGCCACTGTTTTCGGCTTGTGAAGTCAGTGCTCTTCCTTCACCACAGAGCAGTTGTATCAATACAGAGGTTGATTTGAGAAATAGTAACTTATACTAAAATACACCATCTTCTTCCAAGTCACCTCTGTCTTAGATAATACACATGCAGAATAATTACAAATTAGATTTCTGCTTTTTAGTTCAATAAGCAGGTTTAAGTATGTATCTCTGCTAAAAAGTGACTCTATTGAAAGAGATGCAAGATGGAAAGCACAACACTCAAAAACTTGCATTTCCTTGTAAAGCAAAGATGATTTTCTAAACCCTGCATCTCAAGCCAAACCTTGCATTCAAAAGTTCAACCTTGCTCTCTCCTATCTGCATGTCTCCACACGTCACAGGGATTCAGCAGCCCAAATAGTGCCATTATTACCTTCAAGTTTTAACTTTGCTGGTATCTGAGTGCAGGTATAAATGGGAAATGTTGCAATTATCTGGAAGTATGTTATCTTTCTGGTGGATCATGTGAGCTGAAATAAACTGCAGCTCATTCTTACACTGTTGCATAAACAGACTCAGATTGAATTGAAATGTGTCACTGTGGTGGACATGCTCCTGGCCATGGGCATTGCATCATTTCAGTGAGAAGACACCACTTTTAAAAACGTCACTTCTACCCTTTAATGCAGTAACTATTGAGCTTTAAAGACTGGTTTTATTATTGTGATCCAGAAACGCATACATGTTAAGTCCTCTTCAGAGAATTGACTGTAATCTTTAGATCGCTTACCAAAGGTGTTGTAATACAATCTGACACAACGGTAAAATACCACTTTAGATTTCAGCTTCATCACCCCTGGAAGTTTAATGGTGTTCATTGCATACAACCCCCCCAAAATATTAAATACAAAAAAAGCATTGAGATGAGCTTAAAGAGCATTTCTGTGATACTGACAACTGGTTCATACATTCATCAGTAAAGGAGGTTTTTATTGCAGTAAACAGGATGCTTTGGGCTAGGAAAAAAAAAAAGTTAGGAGCACTGTTCATATGGAATTTTTTCCCCTCTAAAATAATCTCATATACTTAAAATACCAAAGTCTGTGATAACTGTCTGGGTTCAGATAATGTAACAAATTGTACATGGAAAATGAAAAATGCTACTTCAAGTAACTGACAACTTTAATGTGAAATCAACGAAGTTGGTATTTAAGAGTAAATACATTTCCCTTTCTGTCTGTTTCCAAAATAAACGAGTATTTCCTGTCAATGCATCCAACAGTGTATTGTGAAACACAAGGCAAGCCAGGGCAGCCTCACTGAAGGTTATTCTGAAGACCCTTTTTGCCAGACCCTTTATTTTCAGATTATTATTTCTAAGGAAACATGCACCATAGATCTTTAATATTTAAGAGATTGCCTCTTAAGAGGAAAAGCAAGGGAATGAAAAGGAATATTCCATGACACTTTCACCTACTCATAAAAGCTTGAAATCATAAGCACATGGAAGTCAAAAGCCAAATGGGTATTTCATATAGCCCAAGAATTACACTACAACATACACAGCATTCTTTACTGGTAAAGGAAAAAAATGTACTTAAAAACGTCAAAACTAACACCTACATTTTACTATTTAATGGAATAATTATCTTTAGCTGTAAAGTGTCATGGTTCTAACACATAGGTCTAGAACTGACTACTGGTAAACACAGAACTCCTCATTGGTGTTCTTTTGCTTCTAAAATAAATCGGTACCTGTTTCACAGTCCTAACCCAAACATGATAGGAGGTATTTCAGATTACTAAAAGCCATTTCTAAGTAGAAAAAGGCACCTACCAAACCAAATACTGAGGTTATTTTGCCTGTGATCTTATTTTGCTTCAATATAAAGACGGGAATTGAATTTATCTATAAGTTTAAAAGGTTGAAAAGCCTTTTAAAATAATACGACAGTAGAAAATGAATGAACTGACAGGATAAATATGCACATCTATTTCCAAAACGTCAAAATTTATAAAAGTTTCTTGGGTGCAGCCAAAGTATGATGAGTTCATATAGGCAATATACACACTGTACTTTTTCCATGTGCTTTATCGGGGCTTCTACATCGTGATTGGCTTTAAAAATAATTTTGCAGCCAGTATTAAATTCTCCAACTTGCAGAGTTAATTAATGGTCTTACTTGAAGATGTTCATTAAGAATCCTTGAAGCATTTGGCTATTACTAAGGAGTGAAAGGGGAATTAGGAGTGCACTATATCTTTGGAATGTCACCATAAGACCCAAATTGTTTATTTACACCCACAGCCCCAAATTATTTCAAGGTAAAATCCTAAAACTGTTTAATGGTCATCTTATGATCCCCGTATCATTTTACTTGTTTAAGAACTTGGAGTGCTCTGAGGGCACAAAGCCCCTCATCTCACTTGCAAACTGGCGTGGGACATCCCAGCTCTAAGAGCTTTTTTGTAATAAATCCCCTGGAGGCAGTCGCTTTTTGGGAAGGGGAAAAAGCAAGGAGGCAAAACTGAGTCATCTTTTAAATGAAGCCACTACTATCTGCACAATTGCAGATATTAGACATACAAACTCTTCAGCTTTCTAGACATTTCTTCTGACATCTGTCATGGAGAACTTCCCAGTGAAGATGCAAAATGCAAAATGCAAATGAATTGATAACTGAAGCCCTGCACGTACTTTTTGCCACATGTCCAACGTGTAGATGAAGATTTTACACCATGACCAGTTGAGGTAATTTTATTTCCTAAACACCTCACACAGTACAAAAGGGACAGCCACACTTCTTCCACCTACCTGGTCTGGTGGAAAGAATTCTTCCATATTGTACAATGATAAGCAATAGTATTTTGAATGGAGTAACAAAGAATGGAAGAGATTCAGAGGCTTTCAACCACAGTTCAAAAATTAACATTCTTCCATGAAAATGCCTGCAAAGAGACCGGGCCTAACATTGCCTGCAAACTGGGCTGTGAGTCTCCTCCCTCACAGAATAAACCAGGTGACTACTCGAGCAAGCTCACTTGGATGTCACACAGTGACACAGTCCACATCCAACTACCAAACGTCATCATCTCAGAACACAAGGATCATAAAACAGCAGAATTTTTTAACAATGAGTCAGAGTGAAACCAGCATGGCTACCATTAGCCCAAGACATACTAGCTTGCTTTCTTTCTAGAACTAATCCAAACATAGAAAGAAAACTCAGACAACTGGCAAAGGTCTTCTATGCATCTCAGAAACTACTAATCCTAAAATTGTATTGCTAACTTTTTTGGGTCAAAGTTGTTTTTCATTGAACTCCCACTGGCTATTCTAGAGTCACAACAGCAATACAGCTGACATACAATATCCTTAAAATTACAAAGTTAAATGACAGATACTGCAGAATGCAGGGGGAAAGGTCAATGACACTATTCAGATCATCATGTACTTCCGATAATTTAACACCATGTAGGAGAGTTTAAGTGCTGTTCACTTCAGAGGAGGTCTGTGTCACACACAGTAAAATACCATCCTAACAGAGCATTGTCATCCCTTAGCTATGACCCCTGCTAAAGACTTTGAAAGACAATGTCCAAGTGAGAACTGTCTACATGAAACCTGTCGGATCCTGCACTTCTTGCACTTGAGACCCTACAGGTGATGATCAAGATCATCAAATGGAGAGTAAGTCCAACCATGTCCAACCAACCACAGCAGAGTTCACATCCAAGCACACCCTGATGGCTGAGCAGTACCTATCACTGGCACACAGCTCCAACTGGAAGGTGATGGTTTCTGTTCTAGCCCTTCAAGTGTACACTCCAGAGAATACTCAACCCAAACAGCCATTTCACCAGGAAACGTGGAGCCTGAGGAGGTGCTCCAGATCAAGAAGTGTAGGACATCCAGTCATGTTTGGTGTTTTTACCACTTCCACCCTGGTTCCGCTTAATGGAACTGGGTATTTCGAACACCCATGTCCAGTCTGCCTTATCTTTCATTTCAGCTTTCTCCCTTCTTCTTCTTCTCTGGTGTGGCAAAAGTGGCAAGACTCGTTCTCAGTTGGGGCACTAGAACTGGGTGCCGGAGGTCAAAATTTGGCTGGGTCTCGCCCACAGCCCGCCGGCTCCTTTTTCCCTGCCTGCCCCCGACCCGGCGGC